>NW_022742159.1:1182758-1199029 GCF_011630105.1 Anneissia japonica | reverse complement strand
AATTTAGTGATGATAATAATATTGTAATAATTATTTGTACTTTAAAATATCGTGCTTATTGTTATTTTTTATTATTTTTTTTTATGTTAAACTCTCTTCTTTCTAGAACTGGTTTCAGATAAGAATTGCACTAAAATTCATATAGACCATATTTCACTTGCCTCCGATATGTATACTCAGCGACTTAAGGAATTAATGGTGAGTTAACAGGGTTAAGAAGTTTGCTCAGATTTTGTATGTTGTTATAATGTAGTAATATGTAGTTTCAACAGTAAGAACATACATTACAGGATTTAATGGTTTTTAAAATATTTCTCATTACGAAGCTTCGGGAATGTAATATCATGGCGTTTTTATTTATTTATGTTTTTTTTATTAAATTTTATTTACTGAGGGTAACCCAAAACACCAGTTAGCTGACAGTCCTACAATACAAATGGCAAGTCAATGTTAACAAATAATAAGCCTATATAAAACAAAATATTAAAATTTAATTAAAATCAGTGTATTAGATATCAGATAAATATAGATAGAAAAATATGAAATATGTGTGTAAATAATCAATGTATTTACCAGCCAAGATAGAGTTCTTTTTTTTCTGAAGTATTGTTCAGTATTATGTTGACCGAATATGGACAGAATTTGAGGTGGGTGGGTAGGTTAAAATCCGTATCATTGAGGGGGAGGGGTCACAGGATTTGGGGGGTGTGCCAGGCCAACCTCCATTTTTTAAAAACGCTAACATTTTTTTTTTCATTTTTGTAGAAATCGCTGATCAATGATGATAAACATATGACAGAAATGCAGAAGTTGTTAGAATCTGAAAAGTTGGAAAATGAGAAATTAAAACAGAGAATTGCTGAGCTTGAAGCTGAATCAAGGTTGAGAACTGTTGTGCCTTCAGATAGTCCTGCTACTTTGGAGCAAGTGTCTTCACTAACACCATCTGACAATGAAACAAATTTAAAAGTTTTGAAATCAAATAATAAAGATTCAAATGAAGAAATAATGACAAAGAGTACTGTTGAATCATATTTTAATGAGGAAATAAATGAAATAAATAAAGTTAATGAAACAGAATTGAAAACATCAGAAGAGGTTGGTGATAATAAGATTGATGCAAATGCAGAAAATAACGTACAAGTTTATACACATGTTGAAAGGACAGGATTAGAATTTGAAAATATTGAACATAACTGTGAAGAACAAGTAACAAATTTGGACGATTCTGATCGTTTAAGTACACAGTCTGACGATTCACATTCATATGAAAGTATACCACTAATACATAGGAAATCTGAATCCGGATCTGGATCTGATCACGATGTAAGTCCACGAAACACGCTTCATTTTGCTGTAACCATGGATTCCAGTTCACCAGTCAGCATATTAAATAAGGAAAATTTCCAAATTGAACCTTTAGTAGAAAATATGAACAAGAGTAACCAAGTCGATGAAGATGATGACGACGATGGTGATATAACCATTCCTGCATACCCTGAGGGAGAGATAGAGGCAGCACTTCCAACTGGACAGTTGCATCATGTGAAAATGGCCAAAGAGGAAGTGGTAATGCATGAGGCACCAGAGTTCTTGCATGACAGCGATGCAAAGGAAGTGACAATAGATGTATTACCCAACAGCAGGCCACATAGCCTGATCTCTGTTGGTTCGTCAACAACTACAGAAGGGATGGAGTACATGGACAACCAATTTGAGAGCGAGGCCATGCATGCCATTTTGTCCAAAGAGAAACTTCTAGAACATGGTGAGTTCAAAGGTAAATAGTATAGTCATCATTTATATTATTATTTTCATTTCAAAATTCCCTTTGTTGAGGATGCTTTTCCTAATAAATAATTCATGAGTTCTTGAAACTATGTCAACTTACAATGAACAATCAATATTTTATATACTGTAAAAGAACTTTGTTTTTGTTTAGCAATCAAATAAGTGTTTAAATAATACCTGTCTCTTATACACATCTAGATGTGTATAAGAGACAGATATAATATATTGTTTTGTTTGTTGTTTTTTTCAGTCGTATTATTTATAACCAAACTATAAAGTTGATTCGATTTTAAATTTTGCATAGAAAAAAATTAATTATAAAACCTGATATAAAGAAATAATATAAAATGCACAGAAACAAAAAAGTAACTTTAAAGAGCCCTAAATTGATATATATGAATAAATACTTTTTCATTATTTAAAGTGGAAATAAATGAGAAAAACATTCTAGACTCTAGCCTACCAAATACAATTTTAATTTTTTTATTATTATTATTACTTAATGTTTTGAGGCATAATGATCATATTAGTTTCACAAACTCGTTTTAAACTTACTACCAAATCGATATTTTTCCCATCATAGAGCTTGTATGCATAGTGAGTAGTTAATATTAGTATATTGTAAAGATTGTAATTGCTTTATTATTTTTACCCTTATTTTATTGTATATAGTCAGTCCTACTAATTTGTACTAATTTGCTATTGAACACTATAAATAAAATAATATAAATTAAAAATGTACGATAGTATATAATGGTTGGATTTTTATTTGTTTTTTCAATATGTAAGTGATTATCAAATGTTATATTTTGTGGTAAATCTGTTGCCATTTCCTTTTAATCTCAGAACATGAAAATCTGGTGTAGTAGAGAGTGGATCTATCTCGAACATTCTTGATGCCTTTTCTGCTGTTTCCAATTGATGTAGTACTAAAGCCTGAGCTACTGATCTGGACTTTGTGCTGGTAACAATCACATAGTGATGTAGTGTAGAGCAAGTGTTCTTTAAATGCCTTTGTATGCTTGCGTATTAGAAAGCTAAAACAGTTTAATGTCTGAATTTATGCTGCCATCTATAGTTTACTTTGACATTTTTCTAAACTATAGAGGGCCGCAATTTTAGGTTTTGCTTTCCAAGACTTGACAAAATGGACACTGAATATAAGTAGTAAAGTACTGTATCTCATTTCCTGTTAACCCTTCCTTTTGATAATAAGGAAAATTCTCTGCAACATATTTTGATAGTTTTGTTGTACTATTAGTAAGTTTTACACATTATATGAAAGAAAATATTAAAGAGAAAATTGTCATATTGTCATGTTAGTGTCTAAAGTGTAATTAATAAAGTAGTATTGTCAGCCATTTTATAGATGTCAATAACAAGGCATATGTTTTAAAAATTGAACATAGTTTCACATATCAAGAAAGGTTATTCAAGATTTAGTAATCAATTTTTTTGTATGTGTCAAGTATTGTAAAGAACAATGTTGATGACTAAAATTAAAGCTTGCTTGTGATAAACAAAACAGGTTTGCTTTGTAAATTTGCAGTTGTAGATAATACAAATTGAATAATGCTTTTTTGTCTATGAAAACCAGTTCACCTAAAGATTTTGTAATATGTTAAAAATTAATTATGTATGAAAAGTGTCTGTATCTTCCAAGTATAATACAAATCTGAGTAAATATATTAAACTTACCATAGGTGTAAATTTGTCTGGATGATTTTAATTTTTGAAAGAAAAGACAAGACAACAATATATGTAAAATTGTACTCCTGTAATTTAGACATGTCAGGCAGTAGAATTATTTTTGAAATTTGTGAAACATGAATAAATAAATGTAGGCTGTAAGAATTGAGGAGATTTTGATGGTATTATCTTGTCATGACACCTGACCCAAATACTGTCTTAATCTCTGATGCCAGGTATTGAGTTGATCTCATTTGTAACTGCTTATACATAATATGTATATAACAAACTCTAGCAATCCTTAAGATAAGCATTTATTTTTTAGTTTCTTACATCTTACTTGCAAATATGCCCAGAGAATATGAATTTTATTTATTGAATAATTTTGAAGATGGATATATAATGAAATAAATCTGTATAAAATCAGTTTCTATCACTTAATGAGAATGATGTACAAAAGCTCCATTCATGTTTATCTTATAGGTCCCCCAAACAATTCCTATCTCCTATCTTTTATATTATGTAAATTAAAAAGTCAAAGTTTAAGAGAAAATGACATCCCTGATGTGATGAATAGTAGTTACTTAAAATATACTAGTAAGAATAACAGTAGATTTAAGCTCTAGATTAGCAATAACGTTTTAAACTTAAAATATACCAGTGCCTCTTCAAAAAGCCAAATCTACTGTTTGTGAAACTTTAAAAGGAAAAGTCGCATTGTTTAAGTTGATGCTAAAATCTTATATGTTTGTTCAAATGAATGTGTTTTCAGTGGGTATTATTACGTCATCAACAAATTCAGCAATTTTTTGTAATTTCATATTTTGTTTAGGCCATCATAATTGGGGGTTTATAATATTCTATTTGTTTTCAGTATTAAAATTACATAGGTTTTAACATTACAATTACATATGTTGACAGCAAAAATAATCTTGAAGTATAGTAACACAGAAAGAAATCTTTCTTTCTTCTATCTCTTCACTCTAAATGTATTCAATTCCACAATAAATCTAATTTGAGTCCGGGATGACAAGTCATTTCAAACTTCTCAGCCAAATATTGCTGAGGTTTTTAAAGTGTATAAGATTGTAAAGTATGCTCGGTAAAAAGGTTATTTGTAAATCTTTAGGTTTTAGTTAAATGTAAAAGTTTGTCTAGTTTCTGTTGTTAATGCTTATAAAAACAATCATGGTTATTAGAATTTCATATTTTTTTATATTGCACTTCTTTGTACGCTGAGATGGTTTCTAAAATTATCCGTCTCCGAGATTTGAATTTGCCATTATTTGTCTAGCCTATTAATTTATTTTAAATCATATTTTCTTAGAGATTATACTTTTGGTATTGTAATTGAAACATTTTAATACATCTCTTCCCATTCAAAATGGAGAATTTGAAGGTGATGCTTGAAGGGGAATGTGATAAAAATCAGGAAGAATTTGATTGGTTGAGGATGCTTTTCCTAATAAATAATTCATGAGTTCTTGAAACTATGTCAACTTACAATGAACAATCAATATTTTATATACTGTAAAAGAACTTTGTTTTTGTTTAGCGATCAAATAAGTGTTTAAATAATACTCAATTGTAATCATTGTGCAAATGCTTTGAAAATTTTAAAAGATGGGGGTAAATTATTTTGTGTTTGGAAAAAATACAAATTCCAAATGTCAATGGGAGATTCCAAATATTACCAACCTGTTATTGATTTCATCAAAACTAATGTTAAAATCCAATTTCAGGGGTTAATAGGAGTGAAAGAGAACCAACGTACACACTTGTTGAAATGAAGAATGATGCTGTGGGGAATCAATTATAAGTAATGTCCTTGCCGTACAATTACAAGTCTACCACATCGCCCTGTTGAGTCTATTATAATTTTGTAAGACAAAGTCTGTGTTGTTGGGTGTTGGGTTATATTAAAACAATACATGTTTTTGTTTGTTTTTTGGTTTTTTTTTGCAGGTTTTCACTGTGATAACAAATCCAAGATATGTATTATGTGATAATAAAAGAATTTTCTCATCATTTATAGAAATGTATTAATTTAATTAAAAAAATGATCAAATTCCACCAAGCCATTGTTGTCAATGTTTGCTTTCTTGTATCAAAACTCAATGATTTTGCAATTCACTTCAATAGATCTCCAGATCTTCCAAACTGCTAGACAATCATCAACAATTGGATTCCATACCATTATCTTGTATCCTTTAGAACAGCACCACCAGTGAGCCTGGTACACCTACATGTATATGTTATTTTATTAAATGTATATTTTGAATAATGTACTAGTGTACTCCCCTCCCTTCTTTTTTAGATTCAAGAAACTTTGTTGACTGTTTTACAAATGTATACAGAAAATCAAGTTACTGGGCAAGAGGTTACGCTCTTATCAAAAACCTTTGTAGACCACCTCAGAATTATTGCTTGTGATAATTAATACTTATTTTACATGGTTAAATAATAAAATTGTTTGAAATTTGTTTAAGGGCCCTAATGGAAATTTTTTTTTTTTCCCCTTGGGTTTTATCTGTTTTATATTTTGTATTTTAAAATTATGTGATTTTAAAGCCAGGCTCCAGAGGAAAAACTTTTTTGTATATGTTGTGCTTAAGACGAAAAGCATATTTGACAACAAAAGTGTGAACGGTTAATGAGATACAGATTTTGGAATATTTAAAATCTGGGGAAAAAGGTTTTTTTTTTTATTCAAAAAATCTCATTAACTGTTTTTGTCAAATATGTGTTTTGTGTCTTACGAGAAATCAGATGTACAACATACCAAAAAAAAATGTTCCTCCGGAGCCTGACTAATTCCTGAATAAAATAAAATGAAATAAAATTGCATAAGCCATGTGCATGGGAATGTATATGTCAGGTGTGAATGTCGCTCGATAATTGTTTTTGATTATTGACCACTGATTGCAGGTAGCAGCAGCCAATTCCCTTTTCCTAGGCACCTAGTCCTCGCACTGCATTGGGCTTTGTTAGAAATTATACTTGCTGCTGGACAGCTAGGGCCACCACTACCCTCACCACAATAATCTTGCAGTAAACGGCTAGATTTCTTCCCCATGTCCAACCACTGGAGTCCCTTTCCCCACCTCGCATCCAAAAGCATTCTGTTGCGATCAACATTCTCATTCTCTCTCTAGAAACGAGAACACAATACTTGTTTACCCAACAGCAACGAATGCCTGTGATTTCATCATTAAATGTTTATTTTTTGAATCACTACTTACTCTATCCTTCCAATCTTGTCTAAAAACTTGTACTGTATTAACCAAAATGATAAAAAATCATTGAAACATATATGAACATTTTTGAATATTCATGACGTTGTATGTGATGGCTATTGGTCACATGAAAAAAATCAAATACATCAATTAACAGAATTGAAGAAATAATTAGATAGTGATTAATAATTCCATTATAAAAACTGATATACAAATATATCCAGCATTACCCTCAATTTAATTCAAAAGGCAGAAAAACAAGAATTTATACATTAAAATGTTGCAAAACTTAATTTGTTATTATTTATGGAAGTAAAATAATTTATCCATCCAAGTCAAGGAGTCATTAAGTAAAGCTCTGTCAAAACTATCATATTTTATGCGACAAATATGGGCACATCACAGTTTGTCAAATAAAATTTGATTGTGCGAACAAAGTTTAAAAGGTTTCATTTATTGTTCAATTTTTCATCATAATGATAGTGTAGTGTTAAAACATGTAATTTTTTTAAACATTTCCAAAACGGGACAAATTTTTGAAAGAGATGTAAAAGTAGAATAAAATATGCTCTAGGACTTGTAATCTTTGCACTTGTAAGGTATTGTGACAAAATGAGTCGTGTTGTATAGTTTATCCATTTAATATATTGAACATGTTTTAAGGTGACCGGGGCGAATATATGGAATGACTTAGATATCGATTTGAGAACTGCGACTTCTCTAAACATATTTAAATACAAATTGTACGAGGCACTAATTAAGAGAATATAATCGGTTACGACCATGTGCTTTAAATGCAGGGCCCCAATGGAAATAAGTGTTTTAACTGTTTGGGCTACCCTGGGTAAACAAATGTCAATAAATAAATAAATAAACATAATCTGATGATAATGATTACATTTCATCATACCAAAGGTTGATTTACACACTTTAAAGTAGTTTTTGAAGCAAATGTTTAAGGCTTCTCCAGAATTTATATAAAACAGTCAACAGGAAATTTATCAAATTTTTTTTATCTTTAAAGGTGACTTATTTCATAGTATGTTTTATACATGTGAAATACAGTCCTTTTCCAGTTTTACTAAACCTGTAAGCTTAATTCAGAGACCAAAATTAAGCTGAATAATAACAAATCACTTTTCAATTCTGGTACCGAGTCACTTTGCGACAACACCTTGCATTTATAATCCATTTTAGCAACAGTAACTACTTAGTACACCCACAAAACAGAGACATGTAGCTCCATTAAATGAAGCAAATATTCAAATCATTTATATTTAATTTCTATAACAATTTTGTGAATCTAGGATTCGCCATAGTTCCTAATGTTGAGGGCATCGGCCAGGAAACATAACTTTCATTTAGGACGTCTTAAGAGTTGATATATAATCATTTAGTATTAACTCTTAAAACAGCTTTTCATGTTATGTGTTGCTGAATAAAAACATTGTAAGATCATGTAAATGGCATTTGTGGTTTGATGTTTAGTTTCTTGGCAATTTTACTTTGGATTTCAGCAGCAACCGATAACGAGTAAAGATGCGTCATCTCCATCTCCGTCCTCGCCAGTTGGATTGCATTTTCAAAATATTCCTTTGCAGCATCCATGTTCCCTCTGTTGGTTAAAAAAAGTTTTTATCTTAGAATAATTATAAATTCAAATGTTTTTGACTTTTTTTTCATCTAACAAGTAGTAATTGGTAATATTGACTTTTATTGACCATCCACATAAGGATGAGGTATATGACATTTGATGTATTTGAAATGTTTTTGCAGTGGATATGGTCAATGAGGTACATTTACAGAAAAATCATTTGGCAATAATTAGTCACATGATTAGTCATGTGATTGGCTTAACAAGCTATTGGCTATCACCTGATTGGCTAGATACACAGATGTTCTGTTCTTACCTTTGCACTTCTATTGTTCCCAAGGTTTCATATGCAAAGTCGCATTTCTCATCGATCTTCAATGCCTCCTTTATCATGTCTATTGCTCCTGCTACATCTTTCTTCCAATTCAAATGCAAAAGTCTAAAAACAAAATGAATACTATAATAAGTACTTTTATCTAAACTCATGAGTCGAGAAAAATATATGTATTATTTTTGAGATATCATTTATTCGTAAATGCATTGATGTGTTGTGTGTGTTGTTTTTTCTTTGGTAGTTTTAAGGTTCAGGGTAACTTTTGGTTCTGTCTTCTGACGCACCTTGAGCACTTCTGCAGTGGATATGTGTGATTTATAAATCTTATTTATTTATTCATTTATTATTATTCAGCCAGTCAAGAGAAAAATAAATAAATTTAGTAAATCTCAAGATGTTTTCATTCAGTGTGGGCTCTAAGTCAATATCCGACTACTTACCTATGGTGGCAAGTAAACAAAAATATAGAATGTCGCCCTCTATTGATATTTATTTCAGTATAACCTTACCCTCTATGAACGTGTGCTGTGGGATTGTCTGGCTCTAGCATCACTGCCTTCTTGAAGTTATCGTCTGCCTGTACATACAATCCTTGTTCATTCTGGGCCTATAGTAGATATAAGCCATGGGAAGAGATATATGAAATATTATATATTAGTTATGAAGTAACCCCTCTAATTAGTGATACTACAATGATGTTATATGGTGGTTTGATATTTAATTTATATTGATTGGCTACTATATAAAGTTATTTTGTGGTTGTGAGAAAGATTTATTTTGCAATCCTCTAAACATAAGAGTTACAGTGGATATCTTCACTACCATAAGTTATGTGTACCTTCAAATGTTATATGTTGTGGAATAGCAAGAAAACAAGAAGTAAATATAACAGAAAAACAGATGCGAAGAGTTTAAAAATTCAGACCTGAGCCAAGAGTGCAAAGCCCTCGGCACATTTTGGGAACCTTGTAGTACACTTCTCCAGCATCTGCATGGCGTTTTGCATCTGTAGGGGGCTCTGCTGCAGCATGGCGAGGCGATACTTCGCATAGCTGTGCTGGGCATACGCTAAACCGAAATCGTTATTTAATTCGTTGCACTTCTCAAAGTCTTTCACAGCCTCGTCTACTTTCTCTAAGAGCAGGTTAAGCTAAAAAGAAACGGTATGAATTTATTTAAATCAAATAATGAAATTAAATATTAAAGTAAGTCTAACAGTTTGCATATCAATCAAAGATATTTTGATATAAAGCCCTGTCCACACTATCAAATTTTATTTGACAAAAACATGACATGCCTAAATATGGTCATGATGACATCACATCATGACCATATATAGGCACATTATGACTATATATGGGCATACAACAGGTTTTTTTTCGAAGAAAATTTGATAGTGTGGACAAAGCCTGACAGTATAATGATTAAAGAATTTCCACTTTACTGGTGTTTAATGGACGAATAAAGATTTGATTTGATTTGAGAATCAATCGTACAACTAGAGATTGTATTTATTGGTGAAAAAACACCACAGTTTTAGCAAGGCTTGAATTTAGTGTCTAATTAAAAGCAAAGCACCTTGACAGCACTCAACTTACTTGCCCTCGGTGATGGTAGATGTCGGGGTTTTCTGGATCAATTTCAACAGCAGCGGCGAAGTCCGCCATTGCTGCAGCTGAGTTGCCCTCTTGCATATGCATGCTACCTCGCTTGATCAATGCATTAGCACGAAGCTAAAAAACAGAAAAAAAGATTAACTTGAGCAAAATCAATACTCTGTCTCCAGGAAGTCTCCCGGAAATTGGGACGGCTTCCTGCACTCTCGCAAGCAAGCAAGAATCTACCGGAACATAACCAATCTCCCACAAATTCATGATATTACATGTGTTTACTACTTTAATATCAATTGTCTCATGGAAGGCAGTGCCAATGGGTAATCACCATGCACAGCAAAATAAAATTAAATATGTTAAGAAAGGTCATTTAACCAGATCTCCCAGAAAGAATTTCTTCAAACTTTGGACCCCTGCAGCTGATAAAGATATCAATATACTGTAATAACAAGATAATATGCTCTGTAAACTATTTCTCATTGTAAGGAAGTGAAGATGTTTGTAGTGGAAAGTAATCCTTAAATTTTCATGAACCCGAATACTTCAACCAAACTAGTACTATCCAAAAAAGGGATAACATTACAAAATATGATCTGATTACAAACTATGATCATGCAGTAGGACAATAAAGAAAGGAAGGATGCTTTAAACTTTCAAACTTCCAAAGTAACATTTATTTGATTCCTTTTCAATTCGTACAAAAATATTATACAAGATCATAACAAATTCAGGAGAAAAGGAAAAAGGCACAGACCCAGGAAGAAAAATCATCTAGTGACAAGTCAACTAAAAACAAAATAATAAAAGGGAGACATGAAAAACAGAGCTTAACTCCCTCCTGTCAAGCAGGCTAAGCCTCATTAAACAAGCAAAGCCCCATTAACCACAGTTCATTGGAATGTTTGTATAAAAAATACACCATATCCTTCAGCTTCAAATTTGACAACAGAAAGAATAACATCAAAAGAAAACATTCCAAACGAAGAGTATTTTCTGTGGCTTAAATCCAGTAAAAAATTGTTTAGACCTGTATACATCATTTGCATACCTTTTTAGCAGCATCTTCGTTCTTAATCAACTCGTCCAGGTCCGGCACAGCCCATTCTGCTTGCCCCATCAGCAAAAAGAACGTCGCTTTCATGAGAAGTGCCTCATATTGATACTTGCCCCTATACTCTATTTCTTCAATACAGTTTTGTACAATTTCATCATATGATCCATCATGAAATAATTGCTTTGCTTTCAGGTAGCCCCTAGAAAATCAAATTTTTTCATAAAATAAGAAACGTGCATATCTCAGTTGCTTCTTCTTTACATAGCCCGACAGTTGCAGTCTGCGAAAATGAATTAAAAACCCTATGTGTGCGGACTGCTAGTTATCTTTGGCTAGGAAACACCTTGTTTTTGACGGCCCGATACCTATCATCTGTAAAAAGCAATACAGAACTGAGCATAAAGTAGTATTAAAGCAGTGCATGAAGTTTTTTGGAAACACATTGAAAACATCAAGATTTAGGTGGTGCGGCCATCAGTGTTAAATCAAAAAATTCATTTTGGCCCTCCAACCCATTTTTATGCCCACCCCTACCGTAGACCCTCAAACTTACAGTGGTAACGAGTTAAACCAGTCTCTCTTTAAAAGATATAGTTAATTCTATTAAATTCAGACCACAGACACATGTATTAATCATTCTATTAATTAAATACTATATCTAATTGGATTTGTTTTCGTTTTGCTCACCGTAATTCCTGGCCATCTTCCACCGGTGGCATATCTGCCTTCTGCGAAATGCCATCGTTCGAGAACGAAGAGAAGTAAGACTGGATGAACTGACCACTTGGAAGTTGTGGGACTCGATTCTGTAAAAAGATGAACAATCAGCAATTACTTTGTAACAAACCATTAATTGATTAAATAATAAATACAACCATTTCTGGGACACTTTCTATACAAGAGAAGAGCCACAAAATGTATCCCTGAACTTAATGATATAAGAAAGTTAAATCTACCTTTGTTAGCCTAACAGGAGAAAACACACTGATCTTATCCCAATCTTTAAAGTCCTAAAGGGAATGGAGAATTTGCGTTTTGAATGTTTTTTCGAGATGTATAAAGAATCCAGAACCAGAGGAGATACATTCAAAATTCGCAAGCAACACTTCAGTCATAACTTCCGTAAATTTGCATTTTCTGTTCGCTCACTCAACTTTAGCCGAAGGGTAAGGATAAGGTAATGTTCGCTCACTCAACTAATATAACGCATTGCTCTTAGATGTAGTTTCTGCAGACAGTATTAATCCTTTTAAATCTGCTCTCATAAATGAACACAGAAATTATATTTCAATTATACCGCAATATGACCTGACTTAAAAATTATGATGGACATATAAGCTCTGCTCACGTTTCTACAATCAAGTACAGTAAGTAAGTATAAGTGCTTTACTACCCATTTTCCAATAAAACTGCTTTTAATTTCAATGCAGATTATAATTTCTAACTTACCTTGTATCTCTCTTTGGCCTTTTCTTTACCAATCTCCTTCAGCATTCTATCGGCCAACATCATACCTTGCTGGTGGTTGAAGCCTTCCAGGATGCAAACGGCCGTTGTATCTGACAAAACATAATGATACACAAATTATCAATAAATATAATATTTGTTTATATTTAATTGTAATCTAACACTTAACAGTGAGTGACTTGAAAATATCCAGGCTAATTCCATGTTGCCGTATTTAGGGGAGTAGATGCGGGGGAGGGGAATGCGGAAGAGGACTCAGGTTTCTTTTTAAAAGAACTATTTATCATGTTTATTACTAAATGATGAATTAGTGTAAATAATAGTAATAATAATATTAATGCTAAATTAAATAATAGGTAGCATTTAATTATGGCATTGTTGATAATATATTTGTTGTATTTCCTAGTTTACAGAAAATTATGATCTTGATTTTAGTATATTCATATCTACCTTCCAAGCACAATAGTTTGTCTCCGTTGTGGTCGTGAGCTTTAGCTCGTCTGAACATTGCCTTCGTGTAGGTGGGGTTCAACTCTATAGCTTTACTACAGTCTGCGATTACTTCTGCATATTTACCCTTAAAAGAAATAAAAATTGTAATGTAGCATATAAGTTAAACATATAATCATAAATAAGTAAAATTTTAAAAAAAAGCAGTGGCTATTATTACACCAGGTTTAAACCAATTCCTAATTTTGATGTTATTGTCCTAATGTAATTCATGCATACATTAACAGTACTGTCCAATCAGAATTAGAAATTGGTATTGGTGTAACAATAGCCAATGCCAAATAGCAACCATGATTTTACAGTTACCTGCTGCTCATGGGCTGCTGCTCGATTTTGATAGAAGGTTGCCAGATCTTGTTTCTTATCTGCTGGGCAAATTTCAATTGCTTCAGAGTAGCAACGGATTGCCTGATCATAGTGCGCCGCTTTGAAGTACTTGTTACCTCGGTTCTTGCTGGCCTGCGCTTTTTCAAGAGGAGTCTGAGAAGGAAAAATAATATAACAAACAAATACAAATAACAATAAATATAAGTTAATATAAACATAATATAACCAGATTGTAAAGGCCTGCAAGGGTAATATATCCTCTGTGCAAAAATTTGGCCTAGAAATCTGTCTGCGCATTTGAAAAATATGGGACGATTTCCGTGTAGATTTTTCAGAAAATTAGGATTAAACCTAATCTTAATATATAAACAGTTGTATTATGCAGTAATTACGACTCTGTGCACCTATTTTCTTTATGATTTTCCACGCAAATTTGAGCTGGTTATTGAGGTATCATCTGCACAATTAAAAACTTTACAGTATGGCATAATAATATAATTATATAATAAAAAGTATATATATCAACCATAAATAAATATAATATAATAATACTGTTGTGAGCGTACATTCTGTATCATACACTTTTAGATTTTTACAAAAAAGGAAAATAGGCCAATGCGTCTTGGCAGTCCTAACAAAGGATTAGTGCTTTCACATCAAATATGCGATGGACGACGGGCCAGTGTGTTTGAATTTTATTAGTACAGTATTGCACCTGCTGCATGAAAATTTTGGTGGTCAATGACATGGGATGGGGTAGCCTACCTAGGCTCTAGGTAGGGCTGCATGCCGGTCGGAAAGGCAGTGAGGCTATGCCCAAGCTTAGTTAGAAGAGCTAGCCTAGATTTATTTTTAATATGATTGAATGAATGAATGAATGAATACATCAACTTTGCTACTTATCAGACGACAGGCCTAGGCTAATCCTGAGGCCCAGGCCTACAAAAAGCATAGGATAAACAAAATCACATCGAAAATCAAACTCAATTTCAACATAGCCTACTTGATCTGGTTGCAACGAGGACGGGTCTCCATCTCCACTCGCCGATACCGATGCCTTTTCGCCGCTCCCACCGGACTTCTTCTTCTCGTCGCCGTCCTTACATTTATTTGCTGAATCACCACCACTTTTGCTGTAACAGTAAACGGCCGCAGCAGTAGCTCCAATAGCTAATGGCGCACCAATAACCAAAGCTATTTGCCATTTTGACCACGAGCCTCCACCGCTTCCCTGAACATTTTCGGCCATTTCTAATGTGGGTAGAACTCGCGAAACGTGAAGTTCAGTTCAGCAGTGTTGTTGAAAGGGAATTTTCATAAATGACAACTTCATGTATTTCGGTCGCTTTCCGATTAAAGCACTTCGTGTCGGCCCGCATATTTATCGATTTTTTCAGTCTAAGCGTAAAGTAAAGTCTAGTCTCAGAGCAGAATCAGATTTAACATTTTATAAATACTGTAATTATTCTTTAAAAAAAAACCTATTGTCTTTGTTTGAAATATTTTCGAAATATAATATTATAAGGTTTATAAAGTAACTATTTACACTAAACGTAACCTCGTAACCTCAAAGTTCAATCAAAACGTTGTGTACGTGAGAGAGGTGCGTGAGCACGTCCATCATATATGTCTCTCAGTCAACATCCCGACTGCTCTGTTTTCTCTTTACGCATGCGTCATTATAGCTTATTATTATTATTATAATAAACCATTCAGGAGTGTCTATCAAAGTTATTAATTAACCAACCAATAGACCAGGAATACGCATGTCCCACAAACGCATGTGTTGTCCCGCAAACGGGGGAAAATATTATTATTGAATTATTATTTATTATTGAATTTCACCTTTTCAACTCCGGCTCGACTCAGATGCAATATAGGCCTACTTTGTTTATTTTTATTACATACATTTTTATCAACAGTTATTTCATATGTATTTATTTATTTATTATTATATTTTTATTCATAAGGTACTACTATTCAGTTTCAATATACGTTTTCTTTTGAAACTTACCATGTACCATAATAGATTTGTTGTATAGTATTATGTGTTGTTTGTTTTGAGTGTACCTTTTTCCTTTAATATGGCTTTGCCTTATGACAATAAATTAATTTAAATTTGATCTAGCAACAATATCCAAGGGGTGGGGGTTAGCAGAAGGTTCATTACCAGTCACTGGTGGATGATTCGCTTTAATTTCATCATCGGCGCCGCGCGGATCTAGACACCTGTTGGACTTTGAATCTACTACTGTAGGCCTACATCGTAAAATGGGAGAGCCCTAAAAATGACAACTGACAAAGTCCCTTTTTCTGTCAAACTCACTGATATTTTGGCGATAGGCCTTTCTAGATTGTTAATATGAGTCCTGTACCCTGGGCATTGTACAAAAAACAACAAAGTTTATATCATATGAAATAATTTTTTTTTAAATTAATTATTTAATTGACAATAGTTTTTGTAGCCTATGGCCAACCAGAGCCTAGGCCTAATATTTACTATTTTTTGGAACCCAGCAAATTTCTCTTGTGTGTCCCCAGGAGTCTGAGAATGAGTACTTGGCAGTGTTTAGAATACTCAGTTATTTGTTTTTGTTAAGCTTCTTCCTGCTTTGGAGTTGATGAAGTAGATTTTGTTTTTTTCCATTCACAGCAC
>NW_022742159.1:1179722-1182335 GCF_011630105.1 Anneissia japonica | reverse complement strand
GGATATGCCTTAAGGTGGTTTGATTCCTATCTCACCAACCGGAGTTGTCGTGTCTGTGTTGATGATAATTACTCAGATCCACACTTATTAACTTTTGGGGTTCCACAAGGCTCGGTAGTTGGTCCTGCTCTATTTAGGTTATACATCAGTCCGCTTGGAGACATCATCAGGCGTCATTGTATTAAATATCATTTTTATGCTGATGATCTACAACTGTATCTTGATTTTGACCCTTCTCTTCCCTCTTCTGTTGATCTGGCTTTGGATAGACTTAGGTTATGTATCAAGGATGTTAAGATTTGGATGGCTAAGAATAAGCTTGAACTTAATAATAACAAAACAGAATTCATTGTCTGTGCTTCCAAGAGGCACTTAGAGCTTGATCACGTTAGACAGGCTTCTCTGTCACTTGGTGAACTTAACATTCTACCCACTAACTCGGTCCGTAATCTTGGTGTCACATTTGATTCCACGCTGTCGCTCTCTAATCAAGTTCAGTCAGTTTGTAAATCGACCAAGTATCATATACGTAACTTATGGAGGATTCGCAAACTTATCGACAATGACACCTGTCATGCAGCAGTTCGTGCACTTGTTTTATCTAGAATTGATTACTACAATTCATTGTACTCTGAGTTGACTGTAACTGATTCTCTAAAATTACAGAAGTTGCAGAATTCTGCTGCACGTCTTATTTTTAACATTCGATCCTCTCATACTCACACTTCACATCTTCTTCGTGAACTTCACATGCTACCTTTTAGGCAAAGGGTTTATTTAAAATTAATGGTTCTTGCTTTCAAATCACTGTCTGGCCTATGGCCACAATATATCTCTGACTTTTTACTTGTACGTAGAAAGCAAATTCGTACCAGATCGGCTTTGAATGTTAATTTCCATCAACCTATCTTTAACAAGCGTTTGGTAACACATCTTTTTCATGCGAGGCGCCACTCTCATGCAGTGTGACCACTGCTTGGGTATTTACCCAAGATCTTGGGTATTTTGACTTGGTCTTGGTTGTATCCGTTCAAATCCTTGGGTATTTTATTTTTACTAAGAAAATTAAATATTTTTGTCATAGAGGAAGAATTAAGACGTAACAAAGTATATTTCAGTCCATTCAAGTAAGCAAAACTCAACGAAGTGCACATAACATTGTTAATTGACTGTTATTGATAGTAATTGTTATTGTCGTGATGGAATAATAGACAATAACTGGATTTGCTGTTATTGCTATAAACATGGGTTCAGAATTGTTTATTTGTGATTTGCGTCGCCACTGATCTTACCTAATTTTATGCATTACATAATAAAACTTGATCACTGATCTACTGATAACACTGGCCGATTGAGGGAGTATTCTTCTAGCCGTATTATTACCTCATGAATATTCATTATAATAATTAGCACAAACAATTACAATTAAAAATTATTTATAAATTGAACTAAAAGGGAAACTATACATGTGAAAAACACGGTTTTTTTCAAATTTTAATGCATTTTCAGGAAGCTTTGGTAATTTTAGGCAATTTTTGCTGAATCTTGTGTAATTTCGACCCAGTCATTGAGTATATCAAAAATTGTGAGTGGTCACGCTGCTCTGGAATAACCTTCCAGTCACATTCGATCTTCACCATCTGTGGCTGTCTTTAGGTCTAACTTAAAGACTCATCTCTTTAACTAATTATCCCATTTTTATTTTTATTGTTGCATTATTTACTCATGTTTACAAGCTTTGCCACTGCTTCTTTTGATTTGTTTACTTGTTCTGTGCTTGGGTTAGGCAATGATCACGGCTGCTTTTGGGTTGTGAGGTGCCTAAATATGTGGGGTGCAGCGCTTCGTATCTGTAAAGAAAGGCGCTTTACAAATGTTCTCATTGGATTGGATTGGGTACAATTGTACTAATTGTACAATTGTGTGCAATTTTTTAATTGAGAATTGACAATAAAATACGTGACGACTTGGTAACGAAAGTTTGGTTGAAGTTTTTTTAGATCCAGCCGTAAGGGGCGTCCCATTGTTTGTATTCCCACCATGCATTTCGGTGGAACACTTTTTTTGTGTGGAGAACTCTATCTTGTGTTTCCTTCCTGATTTGTTGATAGATTCGTTCGTGCTGATGGCACCACACACAGGAGGCTGCAGCACGGAGACGATAGTTACTTTATTGATTTGTGTAGGAAGCTAGAAGCTGCAATTTTCGTCGTCCAATGTGTGATTCGTAGAAAGTGTAATTCGTTGTCCAACAGGTAAGTAGTGTCTGTATATTATGAGTGAATGCTTGTAGGCCACTAATCTGATGTCTCCCTGGCATAAAATACCGATTTTTTTTTTTGATTTTTTTTTTTTTTTGTTAATTAAAGCATAAAGTTAGTTGTTTAAATAGGACCTATGCCTAGGTTAGGTAGGAGGCTAGTCAAGGCAAGGAAATTTAACCTCCTTGGTCAAGGGTACACCCTAGATACTAACACTAACCAGCCATCACAGAGGGGCGTACCGTGGGGGGGGGATCGATGGGTGCGGTCGACCCCCCCCCCCCCCCCCCCCACCAAACACCCCCCCCAAAAAACCCCCCCCTCCCCCAAAAAACCCCCCCCCCCCCCCCCA
>NW_022742159.1:1157959-1179637 GCF_011630105.1 Anneissia japonica | reverse complement strand
CTGCATCATCATCATATCATCAGTTCCATATTAAACCTGTTGGCAGCCGTCAGGTCGTGGGAGCACTTCAGATGAAACTTCCACAGTTTCCATCCATTTTTGTCTGTTTTCCGTTGCCCTTCCAACTTCCACAGCACCCATTTTTGTCCATTTATTCAGTGATGTTTAGTTTAACTAACACGCCTGCAGGGCAAAGATAAATAGATTAGAAGAAGACAGAGCATGAGTGAGCGATTAGGCTAATACTGATGTGTATAAGAGACAGAGGTTATACATCAGTCCGCTTGGAGACATCATCAGGCGTCATTGTATTAAATATCATTTTTATGCTGATGATCTACAACTGTATCTTGATTTTGACCCTTCTCTTCCCTCTTCTGTTGATTTTTAGGACTATCAAGGTAAGGCTGATTAACTGTACATGTTAAAAGATTGTTAAATTCAAATAATTAAAATCAGTCATAGAATCTGGATATTCCTTTAAAGCTGGATGAGCAAGTAACAAAAATAATAATGTGTCTGATTTTTTTTTATCTTATGATTAACAGCCAAAACCGGAAGAGCAAGTTCAAAGACATGTCAAAGGTGACAAAATTGTTGTCGTCGATGGCAATGTATTCTCAGTTAATAGTATCGTCCTAGCCACTCAAAGCAGCTTTTTCCAAAGTATGTTTACAAGTGGTATGATAGAGACCAATGAAAGGAAGGTCGTTTTAAAGGACCCGCATATTAATCCAAAAGGGTTCAGAGACTGGCTTGCAGAAATCTCCTCGCCTGGATCTGTTGACTTAACAACTGGGAATATATTAGACGTATGGAAAGTTGCAAATTTTACACAGAGTCACTGGGTTCTACACCGATGTAAATGTACAATTAGTGCTCTTGTTTTATCCTATTTGAACTACTCAACATCAATAAAAGAGTTTGTTATTAGTGTTTACAGTTTGGCGTACTTGTTCGATGATAAATGTCTACAAAATTTGACGAGAGATTTTGTTAGTGATAACGTGTCTGAAGCCTGTCTCTTATTTCGTTCGTGCTGATGGCACCACACACAGGAGGCTGCAGCACGGAGACGATAGTTACTTTATTGATTTGTGTAGGATGCTAGAAGCTGCAATTTTCGTCGTCCAATGTGTGATTCGTAGAAAGTGTAATTCGTTGTCCAACAGGTAAGTAGTGTCTGTATATTATGAGTGAATGCTTGTAGGCCACTAATCTGATGTCTCCCTGGCATGTAAAATATAAAATTGAAATAGGCCTAGATAATAATAATTTTAATTTTTTATAAACAGCAGCAAGAATTCAGTACAGGGACAGGGAGCAACAAAAGTAGAGTATTGATAAAATCTCTGTCAAGATTATCATATTTTCTTTGACAAATAACTGTATGCCAATATAACAGTTATGATGTGCCTATATATGGTCATATGATGTGATGTCATAATGACTATTTGGGCAGTACACATGTTTTTGTCAAATCAAATTTGATAGTCTGGAAAGGGCCATCAGGATATGTTTGTATTGAGGGAGGATTTCCCCCAGACAGTGCCGATATTATTGGCGTATACTGGAAACAATCACTTGGAGGCCTTTGTAAGAATTTCTAAAGGAAGTTGCATCTGTTGTAACTGCCATTGAGTCAGGTGCGGATCCATGATTTGAAAGATAGGGGTTCAGAATGTTTGCTAAAAACCCCAAAATGAAAAGGGGGTCCGAAAAATTTTGTTTCCTAGATGACTGGAAATGAGCTTAACTTCTGCGGAGTCTTTTAATGACCTTTAAGTTCTTCCAAATTCAAAGTTTTCCCCCTCTTGAAAAAGGTCAGGTAATTTTATCTCATTCTTTAGGCCTATATACATAGAGGAAAAAAAATCAAGGACATAGGCAATATATTAATTATTATATTCCAACAATATTGAGTAGTTGGATACTTATAGTCTTTCTTCCATGGATCGATGAACCGATAGACCTGACACTTTCGTACATAAATTATTACGACGTCAAACCAAAAACAGTGTGTATATTTTTATTTAATTGAAGGATAGTTGGTCTAAGCCTAGTTTGTCTGATTTGCCAAAGCCTAGGTAGGTTAGCATGCCAGGACCCAGTAGTATTTTTTTACGTTTCTTCACTGAGAGTTATGAGCATCATAAGGTGCAGCTTATCTTTTCAGGGTTTTTTCAATAAGCAGAGAAAGTATGGTATGCCTATGTGGCTAATTAAAGGTAAACTGATAAATAGATATTTAAAAAGTACTGATGAAAATTGTAACTGATTGTGATGAATTGTTTTGCAAACAGTCTGGTAAAAAAACACTAATACAATACTACAGTAGTATTATATTTTTGTATTTACAAAATACATTTATTTTTTACTCTGTTCCGTAATAGATAATGGAAAATCCCTGCCAGAGAGATGGATTGTTTCGAGGTGGTGGAGGAGGCAGTTCTGTTAAGACAGTCAAGAATAAACTCAATGTAAAATTTGTTATTTTTTGTAATTATTAAAAAGGAAAATATTAAATCTTAACATTTTAACCATAGAAAAGAAAAGTGAATCTGCTATCCAACTGGCTCTGCTTCCTAACCCCAGTTGGTCCATTTTTGAATACCCCTGCAACCCCAGTCCCCCTCCTTTCTGCTTTCCCAATGGCAATCCTGGCTACAGCTTTGCAACTATAACTGCTACTACTGTAGTACAGTACTACCTTGAACTTATCAAACTACTGTCTAGTAGTAGTACTCATGGGCATTGTCTGCAATAGTCAAGATGTGGATGCAACCAATCTCCCCTATGTTAGCAAATTTGTTTTGCCTAATTCATAAAATGAACCAATGAGTTTTCATTGAAATAGGGATTTAGTTGTGCATTCCAGCATGTGATGATAATTTTAGGACTATCAAGGTAAGGCTGATTAACTGTACATGTTAAAAGATTGTTAAATTCAAATAATTAAAATCAGTCATAGAATCTGGATATTCCTTTAAAGCTGGATGAGCAAGTAACAAAAATAATAATGTGTCTGATTTTTTTTTATCTTATGATTAACAGCCAAAACCGGAAGAGCAAGTTCAAAGACATGTCAAAGGTGACAAAATTGTTGTCGTCGATGGCAATGTATTCTCAGTTAATAGTATCGTCCTAGCCACTCAAAGCAGCTTTTTCCAAAGTATGTTTACAAGTGGTATGATAGAGACCAATGAAAGGAAGGTCGTTTTAAAGGACCCGCTTATTAATCCAAAAGGGTTCAGAGACTGGCTTGCAGAAATCTCCTCGCCTGGATCTGTTGACTTAACAACTGGGAATATATTAGACGTATGGAAAGTTGCAAATTTTACACAGAGTCACTGGGTTCTACACCGATGTAAATGTACAATTAGTGCTCTTGTTTTATCCTATTTGAACTACTCAACATCAATAAAAGAGTTTGTTATTAGTGTTTACAGTTTGGCGTACTTGTTCGATGATAAATGTCTACAAAATTTGACGAGAGATTTTGTTAGTGATAACGTGTCTGAAGCTTTGCATAACAGTGAGTTCCAAAATGCAATTGGTGGTGGCAAGTTGCTGGAGATCCTGAAGGCACGTGATCTGTTGGTGTTGTCTGAAGAGGAACTGTTTCTAGGGATCATGGATTGGATCAATTTTGATGTCATTGCAAGAGAACCCTTTCTAGGTAATTTCACTGATTGATATAGATTTCCCGTGGGTGGGGTGGCGTATCTAGAAGTATTGAGAAGGGGAGTTAATGGGGAATGACATTTTGAAAGGTAGGTGGGGCTTGATGATTAAGTGAGGGGTCATAAGCAGGCAATTGCTACTCCATATGCTAATGCTCATGGGCCCTTAATTATAACACTGATAAGCTTAAACCCCCTCCCCCAGTCACTTGTTCAGGGGAAAAAATTACACTCAAGTAATTAAAAATCACCTCATTTCACACCTTATTTTGCTAGCTAGCACCCTGTGTATAAGAGACAGCACTTAATCTTTAAGGGGCCCCTAGATACCATTGGCAGTGCCAGCAGGGGCAGTTGGACCAACAAATAAATACAGTAAAATAAAATAGGCCTAATGAAATGAAGTGTGTGTTTGACTTCAAGAGTAGTAACAATTTTATTTTAACAACTTTACATTTAATGTATTTTACAAAAGAGTTCAATTTTTGGCCATCTAGAGGTCCCTTTTTTTTTTTTTAATGTCATTAGGGACCGGCTAGGGCCACCCTTCCCATCGGACAGCTTAGCCCCCAGAAAATATATCTTACAGCCGCCACTTCTAGATACGCCACTGAATGCAGGCCACATTTACTTTTATGCATATAAATATTTGCCAATTATAATACTTAAAGCAGTATTGTCGATTAATTAACAAGTCTGAGATGCCAAAAATGTTTTTGTTTGTCTTTTGTGGGAGTTACCGACCCACTCATTTTTTTTTCTTGGTTTTTACCAGTTTTTTTCTTTACATCGTCTGTGAGAAACCAGTTCACCAAATGGATGTTCAGTTCGTTTACACCATTTTTCTTTGATATGAATTCATTTTAAATAGACAACAAATATCAGTGGTGGTGCCAGCGTCTGAAATCGGGGTGGGGGGGGGAGCAAGTCAAGGCAAAGACAAATTTTTTTTTGGAAAAATATAAAAAGATAAGGGCAAATTAACACATTGCTGGTATTGATCGTGATTAGTACACTACTGGATAAGCGAATACCCTGCGTCAACTTCACTAAAGCGATTGATATGATTGGGGAGGAGAGAAAAATTATCTAGGGAAACAAACCCCCCCCCCCCCGTTATTGCAATTTTCCTAATTGATAATAGTACACTTGCCTTTTATATAGTAAACATTATTATTAGTAGGTATAAAACCTATTCCAAAAATGATATTTTCTCATCAAGAATAGTCATTCATTTTAATCCCAACACGATGGATGGCGTGTATTTCAATACTTGGAGTATGTATTATACTTTCTAATAGTCATTCACTTGCGTAATAAAAATACAAAACATATTTCATATTAACATATGTAATGTTGTAAATGTTATAATCAATAGGACCCAGTCTTCTAATATTTTCATTTCTGTTGTTGTTTTGTACTTGAGTTTATTATTATTCATATATCTATTTTGTAATATTTATTTTAAAGGTTTTAGTCGATATTGAAGCTTTAATTGGTTGACTGCCCTCCGCACAAATATTTTTGTGATATTGTGTTGTCTATTTTTTGTTACTTTATAAATATTTGTTCATTGCTACGATTCATTACGTTTTGTTTCGAAAATAAATATACTATTGAATTTAAAATCTTTCTGTGTACAAGAGTTAAGCATGGTATTAAATTTACACCGATATCGTCTAAAATTTTCTCTTTAAATTTAAGTAACATTTATCATCAATATAAAATACACAGATCCCAGTTTAAAAGGCTTATCTTTAAACGTTTAAAAAATTATTTAAATTTAATGGAGAAGCTTAATATTAAATTCCGCAATTTAATTACCCAAATTATTTTTCTAAATAATGTTTCAGTCTTGTTTTTTTCTTTGATGAAGGTACCCAGACATTATAACTATAGTAATGATTTCCAGTCTAAAAAGAACCATATTTATAGATTTTATTCTTAGCAGTAAACATATAATTTTAGAATGGTATATTGGTGCTAGTAGCAGTGGTGGGGCCAGCTAGGGAAGACTTAATCGACAGGTCAATACTACAGGTCAGCCATGACACATAGGGTTAAAGGAAAACCAATCTATAAAGTATATTTCAAATTAATTACGTTCGAAATGTAGTCTAAAATTTACAATTCGCTGGACCCCATCGGCATCCATTGGAAATTTTCGAACACCCAGTTGCTTAGACCCCGCCACCATCCTGGTGCCATGCTTGCGTCATTGCTGTCTGCCGACTGGTAGGAGATTAAGCCTTTAAAAAACTGACGGAACTGTCCCTCTAGTGGCGAAATTGCCTAATGACGATCGTCACCTTAAGTTATTGGTGGGTTAAGCCTGGTTTCCATAGAATCGCTACACATTCGCTACAGCGTTTTCAATGCATTTCTTGCACTGCGTATCTGGAACGCTCTCTGATTCAACTGACCAATGAGCGTCGCCAAAGGAGTCGGCGATAGCTTGTACCGATTTTTATGGAAACCAGCCTCCGGAGGGGAAAAAATGAGGGAAAGGGGTAACCACCCTTTTTCAACTTTTCCCTTAGTTTTTAAATATTTAAAAATCTGTATCTCATTAACCGCTTCTGATTTTTCGTCAAATATGCCTTTCATGTCTTAAAAAATTCAATTCTGCAACATATCAAAAAATATTTTTCCTGCGGAGCTTGTTAAAGACAGCGAACTATCAATGTTAGTTTCTACTACTGTACTATACTGTAATACACGTAGTTGGACTAAAAATAATTTAAAAATCCAGGTTAACTTGTGTACTGTAATAATAATAACAATAAAGAGCACTAAGTAGAGAGCATATCTCCGCCCACCTTCTTTCTATAAAATAAATCTAACCACACCCTATTCCGGGTCGTCACCAAAATTTAATCACCTCTTCCTTGGGTCATACCTAACTATCCCTGTAACTGCCATTTAGATCTAGCTGTTTTGAACACAGGAAACACGCACGACCTTAAAATTGAAATGATCCTCAAATTCACTTCCGAATTTGGATCGTCACCAACAATTTTTTCCTTGTAACTTGGTTAAACGTTCACAAAAATTTCATTCATATCAGTTTTTTGAAATATCTTGTCCAGGACGTTTGCTCTTAAATCCCTTTAAATGGTCCTCATATCCATAGCATACTACGGACCGTCACCAAAATTTAATAATCTCTTCATTGGGTTATACCTAACACTCCCTGTTATTTTCAATTATGTCTGTGCCGCCGTTTGTGAGATAAATGTCGCACAAAAAACAAAACAAAAAAAAAACCACATGAAAACACCAAAACGTTACACACAACACACACACAAACTTACACGACTGAAAAAGTATATCTCATTGCGAAGATAATAATAACAGTAAAAGTAAATATATTTAGCCAATACAGTATTTTTATATTATGCTACAGTATTTAAGGTTATTTATTTTTAAGGGGTGGGTCGATCTGACTCGCCCCTCCACACAAACTAAACTTGTTGAAAATTATATTCAATGAACTTCGTGTAAAAAATAAAAAATAATCTGGAATTTGAATTTGAACGAAATGTGTAAATATAAGTCTTGGTAACACACCGTACGGGTAAAATGACATTACATATTTGTGACGATTACTCTCAGAAATACTTCCCTTATCCATTATCTACAATTTCCTATGACCTATATTGAATTTTAGGAAGTGTTAAAAATACTTTTTGTGATTTGTTGAAAACAATATAGTTTAAAATAGTTAGAATAGGAATGTTAGTAAGAGTAACGCTGCCATTCACCCCTCTTCAGATAAATAATAGTCACATGCTTAAGTTAATATTTCATTTGAACACACACAGGAGGGGGAAGGGGTTCATTTAAACACACACAGGAGGGGAAGGTGTCTTTATAGTCTGTACATGTACAAGGTTAGAAAGCAAGTTCATGCACCTAACCTTGCAGCTTCGGACTTGTTATATCAACAAAAAAAATGTTTTTGAATATTCGCTCAACAGGATTATACTGCATGATGCAATGTTTACAACGAGACGTGTCATTAAGAAATCCTTCCACGAGTGACTAACCTTAATTGATCATTCAGAATAAATAATGCAAGATTATGCGAGGTAGGCATGGCGGTCCCGGAAACAACATTCTGTGAGTAGTAATTATTATTATTTTGTGTTTGAAATCGAAAAATATTTTTGCCTCATTTATTTGGATACATAACAGTTACTACTGCTATACTGATAGGGCAGCGAGGATGCTGAAATCGACGAAAATGACGAGGACGACACAGGGGTGGCGCCAGTTGGGTGCCGGGGGACAGTGCCCCCATCAGGGAGATCTACCCCACCCCGTTGACGACAAAAACCACAATTCGTGGGAGAAAAAAAATGTCAATGTCTTCTATATGATATTAGTAGACTCTAAAATCGATTAAATAAGTCTTTGAAACTCTTACAGTATCATATTCCCACCTGGACCACTCGAAACTGTGCGACGCCTGGCCACGCACACTTTGCTCTCTGTGGGATGGGACATCGCCCTTTGTCGGGGGAATCGGTCCCCTCCCCTCGGGCAAACCTTGGTGCCAATGCAGTAACCAAGATTTTCAAACAGTGCGACACAATATTAGGGTGGACCCACCCACTTTACGTATAAATTCAAGTAATGAACTTTTCTTAAAAATTTACCCATTTTACGCAAAAATATGAACATTCTGCACCCATTTCCTTTAACTTTTACCCATTTTAGGCTAAATAAGAGAAATTTCGACCCAATTTTTAAAAAGTGGACTCATTTTATGCATAAAATTGCATAATTTGGACTTATTTTAAAAAATGTAGACCCATTCTTTTTTTTTTTTGTCTTTCGTGGGGATCACCCACCTTTCTTTGTCCTCTTTTTTCATGATTTTCAATTTTTCGTTTCCTCTCCTATTATACAGTGATCTTATGCTGTACCAATATTTAAATATGCGTTCACAATTCAAAACAATTTTGTATTTATATATTAATGCAATATAAAACAAATTTAAAAGAAAAATGAATTGAATTTCATAAGCATACTTTTTTTAAGTAGGAGAAAATTGCACATTTCCCGTAATTCATTTCCTCCATGCCTATACATACATGCAATATATGTATTATACAAACACACACCTACACACACACACACACACACACATACATACATAAATACACCAACAAACACACACCCACGCCCACACCCACACACATACCCACACATATACATAGGCTTACGTAAAAAAGCATACCCCCAAATAAAACAAACACACATACACTGCAGTGTACCAATTATTAAATATTTTTGTTTTCCTCCTGATTTTCATTTTCTTTAACCTTAATTACTGTACCTTTGTAATAGACATTCTGTTTACACCTTTCACATTCTTTCATTCTTTTTCCCCTTTTTTTCCTTTACGAAATTTTCATTATTTCTTTTTTCCCTTTTTCTTTTTTGGTTTACATTTTCAATCATAAGCAAAGTGATTTACAGCATTCTTTGTGGACCCATTAGAAAAATTGTGCGGGACTGTCCCAACTGTCGCAATAGCTGGCTACGGCATTGCTTGGTGCCACCCCTGGAACGATAACCTCAACAAGGGTAATATTTTTATTTTTCTTTCTGTTTATCTCCACAAACAGCTAAGACAGAAGTCAACGATCAAAAGAAAGATACAACTTTGTGCCACCAACTTGAATGTGACAAAATTGTTGTCGTTGATGGTGATGAATTCCCTGTAAATTGCACTGTCCTAGCCACTCATAGTAGCTTCTTCAAAAGTATGTTCACAATTGGTATGAAAGAGACCAACGAAGCAAGAGTTACTTTGAAGCACCCGCAAATTAATTCGAATGGGTTCACAGACTGGCTTACCGAAATATATTCACCAGGATCCGTTGAATTTACGACTGAAAATATACTAGACGTATGGGCAGTTGCAAATTTCGCACAGAGTGAACGCGTTTTAAATCACTGTAAATCTACCATTCTCTCTCTTTTGTCCAATTCTGACTTGTCGTTAAAAGAGTTTGGTATCACGGTTTACAGTTTGGCGTATTTGTTTGATGACACAAGTCTTGAACTTCAGACAAGACAGTTCGTCACTGATAACGTGGTTGAAGCTCTTCATAACATTGAGTTCCAAAATGCAATTGGTGCCAAAAAGTTGCGGAAGATTCTGAAGGAGCGAAGTTTGATAGTAATGTCTGAAGAGAAACTGTTTTTAGGGATCATGGAATGGGTCAAATTTGATATCAGCGCAAGAGAACACTTGCTAGGTAATTTAATCTATTTTTTTAAAGAGTGAGTGTGGTGTGGGCCCATAATAAAACTGAAGGATGTGCCAGTATGTAAACCCAGCAGGTAACAAATTAATGCGTGGCCACACTTTACACTATCATTAAATCAGGTATATAATGAGGAGACTAATGCTAACATAAATGGACAGGGGTGGCAGGGATATGCCCGACGGGGGTCCGAGGTCTCCCACAGGGGGCCGATATCCCCAACGAGAGCAAAGTGAGCATGGTCGGGCGTAGTCCAGGTGGCAAAGCCCCCGAAAAGTTTCAAAATTAGGGGTTTTAAAGGTATATTTAATCGATTCCCCCACCCCACACACACTGCCGCCACCTCTTAATGGGCCAACCATTCCTTTCATACGTTTATAGTAGTAGGGTTTAATAAAATATTTTATTTCTTTTTATCGAAGTCGACATTTTGAAGCTTCTATATCTCCATGAGGTTCCTGCTGCGACTCTAAAAGAGAACCTGTACAGGGGAAAATTTATGATGGATAAACAATTCCTTGAATTATATTTTAGTGCCATAGATGAGACTAAAGAAATCCGGCCACGAAGACCAGCATATCAAAGGTGTTCCTTGGAGGGGCATAAGGTAAAATGTTATGGCGTTGCCCTTTAATGCGAATTGTTGTAAAAAAAAATCGGGAAAAGTGGATCATTGATGACATATGATATGTTCAATTTTTTTACATTAATTATATAAAAAAATTAATACACAATAATATTTTTAAAAATGTGTTATTATAATAGTGACAAATTACTGTTATGCCAACGGCATTTGTAATGATATAAAACAAAAATCTGTGACACGTGTTTATAACGCAAATATGATGATAATAGTGATATTGATGATAATAATAATTATTAATATATAATAGATAGATAGATAACTTTAACTTTATTGTCCTCGTAGTAAACAATACAAAAGGAACATTAAAATAATAGATAATATAATGATACGTCCTAATACTAATATTGTTGTTGATAATAATAACAATAACAATAATAATAGTGGTAATAATGATAATGATGATAATAATAATAGTAATAATAATAATAATTTATTATTATAATACAGTAATAGGCCTAATAATGATTTTTTTGTATTTTCCTCAGTTTTTAGTAACATTCAAATGCAAACGGCCGATGTACTACGAACACGAAGAAGACAAGTGGCATCCTCTCCCTGGGGCTACTGTTCCCCCGGGACGGATCATAAAATGTACGAGCACGTTCAGTACGATATATGCTCTTGTTAAATCTACTAACCCAGTGGATAGCAAACAGCCATGGGCAGAGGATTCTGGCAGCTTCACCAAAATCTGGGAATACTCGTGTCAAACCAATAAATGGGAACAGCTATATTCACCGACGTCTAACCCTGATGATCTGTTGTACCTTCAAGGGACTCTGTACCTGATGGACAACTGGAGGATGTGGAAAAGAGTTGGGGGTTCACACAGGTTTACCAGATGGAGTGAATGCGAAAGATGTGATCGTGTCGATACTATATATAGGCAAACAATTTCATTTGGTTTCGGGAAGTACATCATTCGATTTGGTAGATGTATAAAATCCAGAAAAATAATATTTAAATGTTATGACGTCAACTACAATACGTACAGGCTAATTGGATATCAGATGGCCAGACCGATTATTGTTCAAAAGGGAGGGGTACATTCGGTAATGATGATTGATGGTAGCGGTATATACGACTGGTATAAATGGGTTAAATATTGTATCAATAATGATGAAGTCATGGACTCGAAATCAGGTGCAGCGTTTCTACTTCCTCAAGATGGGAGCCCTCGTCAGCAGTCAAACAGAGCAATTCTACTAAAAGGTAAACTTCACTACGTTGTTGGACAGACCCTGTTTCTGCCCAATGCAGACCGTACGAACAGTAAAAATGTCTGCAGAAATATAACGAAAATCAAGAAGAAAGTTTCAATTTTGCCAGGGGACAAGAATATTGCTTCTATTAGTCTTCTTCGGGAATGCTTTCTTTGAACTTGCAATCAGGAAGAAATTCAAATAGGATTAGACAGCTTCGTGTATTGTAAATCTCTCACATAAGGCCAAAAACAAAAAAAAATTGTTTGTTACCCTCCTCCACCCGCCCCTAACTCTTTGAAAAAATAGGGGCGGAAAAACAAAAAAAAACTTTTTTTTCTTTACAAATTAAAAAAAAAATGTGAGTGAATTTATCTTTATTTTTTGCCAGATGCCCTACAAATTAGTCTAAGATCTGATGTTAGATATTGTCATTCTAGGCCTCTGTGGGTTTTTTTTATTCCATCTGATGAGTATGTTAAAAACAAAAACAAAAAACAAAAATTTCCAGCCGCCCATGTTTATCATTTAAAAAAAAGAAGGGCATACAAACAACTAATTACTGTACTTAGCTCACATTCAATTTTTACTTTATTGATTGATTTTTGAATTAATTGATTGATGATTTGATTATTGATGTATTTATATTGGTTTATTACTTTTTGATTAAATGAATGATTTGATTGAATAGATGATAAAGAATGCAATTAATAATACAAATTCAATAGGTAGAAAGTCTGTCCGTTACTCACCATTTTCTGAAAGATTACTGACAGTTAATTTCAATCCAACCTTTAAGATAGGTGAATTCTAAATATAAAATTTGATCCCTTAAGCATGGATTTTAATTGTGATTTCGAAATGTTATTAAATGTCAGTGTGCTTCGGAAGACACCAATGCAATAATTTCTGGTCTGACACTGTTGTTGGTATGACTCAGCAAATAGATTTTATTTGAAATGAAAACGCCCCCTGACATTCGATGACATGAAATTATACTTCCTTTACTCCTCCACTGCTTCCTTTTCTGTAAATGTCGACACAATGGGTTGTTCAAATGTTAATCATTGAAAAACAAACAATTAGAAAGGTATGTAGCAACATTTTTTTTACATTCTTATATATTTTGTTATACAAAAAGTAATATCCGATCCTGTAATGTAGACAATTCCAAAAGGGTATATTGTTCAGTAGTTGAACAGTTGGTTTAATAATGGGTAATATCTATGTAGCACGACAACTGTGGTTAACATGCCTTTATTTATAAAATTTCTTTATTTAAGTTGGAAGGGTCTTTATTAAATTATTATTTAGCCCATTTATTCTATTACCATATAGTTATTAATTCATTACATAATTACATTGAGTAAAAATACTAAAAGGCCTAGGCCTATGTTGTATTTTAGTGATAGATAGTGATTCTACTTTTTTTAGAGTTCGGAAAATATGGGTATTAAAACAGAACAACGGTTATTTGAACCATGAAGCCTCTGTGGTCAAATGGTTATGACGGTCGCCTTGACAGCGAGAGGTCGCAGGTTCACGCATTATTACACAATGTATTTATTTATAGGACAACATTTGTTGAATGCTATGCTACACGATGTACCCTCATGTCCTTTATTCGAACACTGTATTTACCTTTCTTTGATGATTTATATTTAATTTCACAGTTTTATTGGCTATCTTGATTCATAATTATTATATACTACTATACTATATTATTTAATTTATATATGTTAATTTTGTATATATATATATATATATATAATTTATTAATTAACATATATAAATTAAATAATATAGTCTTCTCTTATTATGGATACCGTACAAAACAGACATAAGTAATGCAAGTTCCAACGAGAGAGGCGAGAGGATGGCGAGCGCGGATCCGGGTCCCGGAAGAACATTCTGTAAGTAGTAGTAATCATAATTTTTCTGTTTTTAAAATCCACTGATTGAATTTTGTCTCACTACGGATACTCAACTATTACTGTTACTACCAGTGCTGTTAAAGAAAAGATGGCGGCGCACACGATGACAAACAGCCGACGACGACAATGGTGCCGATATAATAACGACAACGCTAATAAATGTTTTCTTGTTCTCGTTTTCTCAACAAACAGGTTTTGAAAAAAGATCAAAAGAAACATATATGGCGACGAATCGAATGTGACAAAGTTATTGTCGTCGGCAGCAATGAATTTCCAGTTAACAGCACTGTCCTAGGTACTCAAAGCAGCTTCTTTGAAAGTATTTTCGCCAAGAGCAAAGCAACTTTGGTTTCTTTGAACCACCCCCAAATTAATCCAAATGGGTTCACACTCTGGCTCGAGGAAATAAACTCACCAGGATCGGTTGAATTTACGACTAAAAATATAATAGACGTTTGGAAAGTTGCTTATACTACACGGAGTCAATGGGTTCTACGTCGTTGCAAAACTACTGTTGCCGATTTACTGCGCTCTTCAGCAAATGACCCATCAATGAAAGAGTTTGGTATTATGGTATATAGTTGTGCGTGTTTGTTTAGTGACACAAACTTAGAGAATCGTACAAGAGAATTTATCACTGATAATATTGCTGAAGCTCTCTATAACAATGAGTTCCAAAAAGCAGTCGATGCTACAAAGTTGCTAGAGATTCTGAAAATGCCCCACCTGACGGTGACGTCTGAAGAGAAGTTGTTTTTGGCCATCATGACTTGGGTCAATTTTGATTTGTCTGCAAGAAAAACTTTTCTAGGTAAAATCACACATTTACTAAAACAATGAGGTTGAAGTAGTGTTCCAATGGGACACTTTGTACCCATGACCACCATTATGTAACAGTCGACAGCAAGTCATGCTAGACTTGAAATAAATGCGTTATCAAAGTTTGAGAGCACTTGAAGTTTTATTTCAAGCAAAATAAACGAATGTACCCCCAGAATTTTCTATGGTAGAAACATGCATTAGATTCTGAAAAGATTAACGTCAAAAATTGAAAATAGTATAGGCCTGAAACCTTACTAACCTTAACAGTATATTTTGACACAGCTTTTGTTTCTTTTATTGAAGCCGACATGTTGAAGTGCCTATACCTCCATGTCATTCCTGCAGCGATTCTGAAAAACGCCCTGTACAAGGATGAATTCATGAAGAATGAGGAATGTCTTAATGTGTACATGGATGCAATACACTGTCATGCCATAGAAGAGATGAAAGCAACCCGTCCACGGAGACCAAGATACCAAAGGTACTCCACGGCGGAGAACAGGGTAAGTGTTAGAGTGTGAGATACTGTATGAATTGCGTTAGATGGTTTCAAGATTTCACGATTTTTTCAGTCCTTGGTAGAATACGGTGATATCTGGAAATGAAAGGTACAATAATACATTTCAATGGAGATCAGTTTTTGAAGAATCAGAGGTTGACATGTGGTTTATTACATCATCGACTTTGTTTATAGCAACTTCGCAATTTTTATAATATTTTCCTTATTAAACACATAAAATAGCTTTTAAAATTGCCGAAGGGTGTTTTTTTTTTTATCCAAAGAAGTCTAATTAATACATACATTATTACATAAATGTGAAGCGTTGAAAGCACTATTGAAATAATAGGGAGCCAACTGAACCATAGTGTATAAAAAATACCAATGGGCCTTACGATTTTTTAAATGTATTAATGGTTTAACTGTATTTGGTTTTTTTCAAATCACTGCCCAAAAAACTTTACACTAATTGCATTATTAGTCTTTGTTAACATTAATTTTACATTAAATAATTATGACGATAATAATAATACATACATACAATTTATGATAATAAAAAATATATACATACGCGAATAACAAATACCGATAATGATACTGATGACAGTAACAATGACATTGACAATGATAGAGATATAATGATAATGTGTGTTACACATAAAATATATCTGTATATTTCCCTTTTTCGTCAGTTTTTAGTAACTTTCAAATGCGAATCGCCGATGTACTACGAGCAAGAGGAAGACAAGTGGCACTGTTTGCCTATGGTTGAAGACCCACCAGGACAGATTATAAAATGCACCAGCACACTCAGTACAATAACATCTCTTGTTAAATACACTAACCCCCTCGACTCTTCGAATCGCTATGAAATCTGGGAGTATTCTTGTCAACAAGATGAATGGAGGAAGCTGTATAATACACCCTGGTCGTCTGTCCCTGATGATTTGGTATGTCTTCAAGGGACCCTGTATCTGATGGAGAACAGGAGAATGTGGAAAAGAGGGGTAGGTAATTGGATGGAATGCGTGAGGTGTACTCATAACTGTACTATGTCTTCATCTTCCGGAAAGTACATAATTCGATTTGGTAGAAGTAACTCCAAGAAGACGATCTATTGTAGTTGTTACGACGTCACGAAGATGGAGTACGTCCGAATTGGATATCAGATGGCAAAACAACCGATTATTGTTCAAAGGGGAGGGCTACAGTCAGTAATGATGATTGATGGCAGCGGTATATACGACTGGTATAAATGGATTAAATATTGTATCAAGAACGGTGAAAGTATGGACTCGGAATCAAGCGCAGACTTTCTGATACCACAGGAAACACAAGATGGGATCTCTCTTCCGCAGTCAAGCGGAGCAATTTTAATAAAGGATAAACTCCATCTTGCTGTGGGACAAACATTGTTTTTGCTAAATACAGTTTATTATAACAAAAGTAATGTTTGTAAAAATATAAATTATATCAAAGACAAAGTTTCAATTTTACCTGGGGACAAAAATATTGCTTTGGTTTCTCTTCCACGAAGTGCTTTCATGAAGTAGAATTTTTTGTTTGTGTATTGCAAATCCGCAAAGCTCACAAAATAAATGAAATGTAGAAAATATTAAATCACCTCCTGATTTGATTTGTTGATTAAGAAACTGATTATATTGATTGATTAAACACATAATGCTAAACATTCATTGTAAAATGAAGACTTTAGACTTACATTTGACGAGCTATATGAACTCGTTCATTTCATTTTATTTTGTTTATTTGTCTCATTAATATAAATATACAAATAAAAGCAAAGTTAATGTAATTTCAAAATGCAAGCATATAATAATAAAGGTTTACAGTATATCATTTTTATAAATGCGTGAATTTTAAAGGGTTTTTTTTTTTGGATCTTAAAATTATTGTGTTACTATGTTTTACTTAACATATTTATAATTGAACATAGGTCCAAAACACACCCTTATTCATTATTCTCCGTCTATATTGTAAATGTTTTTAAAGTTTTCGAAACATTCTAGGCCTACGTCACATATACTTCCTTTATTAATTTTCGGTAATTTCCTTTTCTGTGAATTCGTCAAATGGGTTTTTCCAATATTAGTCATTGAAGAACGAACGATTGGATTTTAAGGTATGTAATGTACATTACTTATTGTATGCATTTATTGAAATACTTGTAAAAACTAACGATGAGATCCTATATATACTATACACAATTGTAATGATCCAGTAATATTTTCTCAATATTTTTAATCACTTAATTAAGTACTACTAATACCAGCATCACTTGAGCTGCTGTGTTTGCGAACTAATAAGACCATTACTGGGGATTTCAAAGTGCCTACAAATAGAGCGGAAATTCTGGCTCCTCTAATTTGCCGATTTTGTTAAATTCATGAATATTTTATAATTTCACTGTTCCCGGCCCTGTTTATACAATTGGATTTTTTTTTTTTTTTGGCTGTTCATTTTTTTTTTCTGTAAATTACCTCAAGTTTTTCTGTAAAATAATGATCGTGCTATAAAAATCTATCACTATCATCATCGTCATCATTATTATTATCATTAGGGGTTTTTTTCAGATCTGTAGGCCTAATATAAAGCCTTGTTTCCATAGAATCGCTACAGCGTTTTCCTGCAATGAGGAACCCTCCCTGATACAACTGGCCTATCAGCGTCGCCAGGAGTTGACGTTAGGGTGCAGCGATTTTTATGGAAACCAGGTTAAATAGGCTACTTTTTATAATCATGATTAATTACTGCCATTTTAACATTTAATTGCGAATTAATATGCTTATATTAAACTGTGTTGTTACTGTTGTTCTTCTTGTGTATATTAGTCCTGTTGTTCTTGTTGTGTCACTGCTGCTGTTGTTTTTTATAATGCTGCCAGTAGACAACGTAGCTACTGTAATTGTTGTTGTAGCTGCTGTTGTTGTAATGATGATGATGATGATGATGATGATGATGATGATGATGATGATGATGATGTCAGTTGATGATGATATCATGGTGTCACTGTTTCTTCGTGGAAATGTTGCTAATGATGATGATGATATGCTACTTCTACCTTTGTTGATGAATTAAGGTCAAATAAACAACTATATATTTTTTTTCTTATTTTTTAGTTTTTTATACAAATAGAATTTGTTGAAATGAGAGGAACAGGTAATCATTGGTAAAGCTAGGGGTCTGCACAAAGACGAAAAACAAGCATATGTAAAAAATAGACAAAACAAATTACACAAGGATAAAGGTACATCACAAATAACCAAACGACAAAAAATCAACAAAATGGTGACGTACTTGCTACTGTTGTTGCTGTTGTCGATGTACTGATCCTACATTTAATGATGTTGTTGTCGTTTATGATTCGATGCTGCTGTCTTCTTCTTGCGTATGACAAGCAGATCAAATTTAATATAACTACTTCTTAGTTTAGTTTTATTTGTTTAATTATTTATATACCTATTTTGACTTTTGCTGCTTTTACTTCTGCTGTCGTGATTGATAATAATGTTCTTGTTTTCATGGTTTTTCATAATCATGTATACACAGGATGGAAAGTATTGGAACATGTAGTTTGGAAAACACAGTTCTTCCCTCTGAAAGAGGTATAACAATCTGTGTCGATGAAACAGACTTCAATGTGTCAAGATCAGAGCTGGCCTTACTCGGGCCAAATTTTGAAAATCATTTTAGCATTACAACTCAAGGCTGCATCAGACTAGTCGATATTATAAAATCACCTGAAGTTAACGCGCGTGGGTTTAAACTTTGGCTCCAAGAAATTCGTCAACCTATGTCCGTTGCAATTGGAAAAGACAATGCTTTAGATTTGATGTCCGTGGCAAATTTTGCTAATCAACAAATAATCCAACGTTGTATGGGTTACGTTGATGAGGCTACGTGTAGAAATGAATCACTTGATGTTGATCACTGTGGTGATATCTACACAATAGCTATAAAGGGTAATATGACAAATATTATAAACGAAATCGAGAAGAGGTTATGCCAAGATTTTGTAAAGTTTCTAAGTTGTCAGCAGTTTCAAGCGGCAGTCGGTGCAGATAAACTAATACAGATGCTACAAACGAAGGGTCTCGCATATCCATCAGAGGTGGATCTTTTGCAAACAATATTAAATTGGATTCGCTATGACATCAAATCTAGAGGCTGTGTAGCAGGTAAAACATCGGTACAGTTCCTTTGCAAAATTATTATTGTTTGCGTTTTAGATTACTATATTTAATCCCATACAAAATATCAATATCAGCATCATATACAATACTTCATGTCTAGGTTTTAGCTTACATTAAAACATCATCATGAACTAAAGTATATTGACAGATACTGATAGTGTTATTTTGTATAAATATACTTATTTGATGTCTAGGTGATGTTCTAGCTCATGTTAAACTTTCTCAAATTGCCGCCGAAGATCTGAAACGGACGATGTACAAGCCTGACCTAATGGAGGTTCCACATTTACGGGAGGCATACATTAACGAAATGCATCGATACGCAATACAACCAGCACTTGCTATGGACATTCCACAGCAACGAAGGGTAAATATAAAGCCTGGGAGGCCATTATTATAAATTGTATTGGTTATTATTATAAATTATTGTTATTATTTAATATGGTTTATAAATTATTGTTATTTATTAATGATCATTATTATCATTTATTGTAAGTTATCGCTAAGATATGGTGCTGCGTATTAGACAGCGTGAACGTACGTAAACGTGTGTGTTTCTGGGAAAAGCGTGTATTTATGGCGTTAAATAACAGTCCTGATTAGTCAACTGTTAGTTTGGCACTATGAAAATATCCATTAGAGTATAGGTAAATAATAGAGAATTTGGTCACTAATAATAAGCATAAAAAAAGCACTCACCCACGCTTTTTGTGTCGGCAAATTCACGTGGAGTAAACATTTTTTTTCTTTTTTTTTAAATTTAAATAAACTCAATGCAAATCACATCCGGTAGTCATTCTCCGCTTCACATAGGCGTTATATTGCGGTTTGGGTGTTGGCTTGGGGTTCTTTTTTCTTCTTGTGTTTCCATTTACTGTACTGTTCACTTGTTTTTGCGCATAGAGACCCTCGTATTTTGTGCGGTATAAATGCATAACCTTTAACTTTTATAGATTTAACATCTTGGGACAACGTTGTCTTGTTATCTTCAACCACCATCAATTCATCAGCAGCATTGTTATCAATATCAGAACACGGGTCGGGAAGTTCCCCTTCCTCATAATTATTGGTTATGGAGTACTGGATTTCATTAGTTTTTGCAGTTATTGAACTCTTGAAGATTTTTCCAAATTCATTCTATCCAATTCTGATTCATCATTATTTTAAGTCTATTTTCTACGATGTTTTGTTTTCATTCTATGACACAGGTGTTAGTGACATTCAAATGCAAAAAGCCAATGTATTACAACCATAAAAAGAACAAATGGCTTCACTTACCTGGACTCAACGTGCCGGGTAAGATAACAACATGTGCTGTTGCAAGAGATAGCATTTACGCAATTGTTAAGCGATCTCAACTATGGAAGTACTCTACTGCGAGAAACAAATGGAAAAACATCGAAACACCAATCGAGGTAACTACAAAAGAAGATTCATACGATGATCTGGTGTTTCTTAACGGTAAATTGTATATAATGAGTAACCATAAAATGTGGAGCAAAACAATTTCGCCGCCTGGAAACTGGAATAAGTGCCGCGATAATTTCTACTGTTGTTTCAGGTCATCATCTGTCGCGATGGGGCGGTATATCCTGCGAATAGGAAACAGCCGCAACAAAGACAACACTTGGTGTAATTGTTACGATACGTTCGCCGACGAGTACGTGTTGCGCCGTCTGTTGCTGTGGCAACCAATGGTCTTGATGAACCGGCACGGGTTTTCAGTTTTAACTAACTTTGGAATTGCAGTTTACGACTGGTATAAATGGGCACAGAATTGTATAAAACATGATAATGCAATGAAAGAAAGGCCAGACAAAAACAACATCGATAGCAAGTTTGAGATTTCACAGGATTTGGTGGCAGCAGAGCACAGAATAAATATTATTATTATAAAAGGCCACGTTTATCGTGTGGTCGGCCATATGCTTTTCGGTGGCATGAGGGAGGACGAGGCCGCTGGGGTTAAAAACTATGATATCGCAACGATTTCAGAAGACGTGGACATTTCTCCGGGAGAAAAGATAACATGTGTTGTGAATCTTTCAGAAGAATGTTTCCGATAAATACTGGATAGACAGTGGTGGATTCAGGAGTTCGAATAATTCTCAAACCGCCCCTGGCAGGGGGAACTTTCAAAGAGAGGGTATATATTACTTCAGAACCACCATGAAAATCACATTTAGAGGGGTGGCTAAGTTCGCTGGGGAGGGATGGAGCAATATTTGTGACCTTGTACCATGTGCAAATCCCTCCACTCCCTGTAAGTATTCCTATTCGTGGTCCACTCCGAACCACATTCATGTCAAGAATAATAATAGTTTACATTTATACACCATATATTGCACCCAACTATCACATTTATATAGCATATGTCAGTGGCGGATCCAGTAGGGGGCA
>NW_022742159.1:1138799-1157948 GCF_011630105.1 Anneissia japonica | reverse complement strand
TGCCCCAACCCCCCCCCCCCCCCCCCCCCAATTTTGCCACTAAATTTTTAAGATGTCAATGCAAATCAATGTGCTACTCACTTATTCTGAAGCTGTTGTGTGCCCCCCTCCCTTCCCCATTTGAAAAATTCTGGATCCGCCCCTGTATATTGTACCCAATTACAATACACTCATTAATATATAAAATGCACAAAACAGAGCAAGAAAAAACAACATTTGTCTATATTTTAGAAATATTTTATTGTTAGTATTGTTCTTGAAAATTGCATCACTTTAAAGTGATATACAAATTAGTCAATTGGCTTAAGACGTGTAAGCAGTGCAGAAGCATAGGATACACAAACATCTATGGAGATATAAACACTTTATCTATCACTGAATAAAATGTAATAAAAACTAATCCTCAATCATTCGTATCTTATGCATCTTTTCTTCGGGTTCTGCCTTCTTTATTCTCAAATTTAACCGTTACAAAGCTGAATGCAGCATTAAAATTCAATAAAAATGAAATTCACATTTCAAAAAACACGCAAAAGTATTGGAAGGCAAAGTTAACTACTTAATTATTATTTTAAAAAACAAGGCATTTTATATTAGTAACATTGATGTCTCATAACATCTGTAACATTACAACAAGGACACCTATAACAGCATTATCTGTTCCATATCAAGGTTTACATATTTATTGGAATGTCTAAATACCTATCTAACTACATATTTGCACTAAATATAACATCACCCTGTCTAAAAGAATCCCAAGAAACTGACAAGCCTGTTTGTTTTTTCTATCTCTCTAAATATATAAATACTATAGAAAATAGATTGAATATAGATTCTCATATTTACCAGAAAAGTTCTTATAAAAATAGAATTGAACGGTATAGATGTAAAATATCAAGGTCAATAGTATAAAAAGCATTTACTGGGTTGAAGGTTTAAAATATAGCCTGAGTTCATCTGGAGGCTGTACTGTAACTACTATATCCCGAGATGAAGTTGAGGGCTATAGTACAGCCACCAGATCACCAAGGGTTATAATTTGAACTATGACCTGATTATAAATCCCAGTAAATACTTGTTTTATATACCACTACATACAATAACCAGGTAGGAGGCCATAGCTGAAACTACTGCCTGGCTTTTAACCAATCAAATGCCTGGAATTTATGTAGTTGGTATAATATAGAATGTCTGTGAATGCTTTTAAATATATGCTTAGCTTTAATTGACTTAAAATCCTAAATATATATTGCTAAAGTAAACAAAATGTTATTATTTTGTATTTTGTTTATTTTATATAATTATTAGTGCTTTTATCAGTTTGTATTTTGCTTCATCTCACTTTATATAGTTCAGCACAAAAAATGTTCAGTAACACACTAAAGACACCTATCACAAAGCACAATAAAACATACTAATTATATTCTTGAAAACTAAAACATGGAATAGGAGTACTATTGGTAATTTTAATTCACAATTATTGAGATAAAGCTAAAAAAATGTTGTGCTGCCCAAGTACAGTGATAATTTAAATCAGGATCGTCCAGTCAAGATTTCTTTTTTAACTTGATTCATGGTAAACCACCATTCATGTATTTTTTGGCAGGTAAGATGGTAGCCACAGGGGTTATATCAAGGGTTAAAATTTCAAATTCATTAGTTGTAGCTTGAAAAGTACCAAATTCATACATACACCATTTTTTAAATCATTTATATTTCCAATTTATAAAATTTGCAGAATGTCATTATTTATATTTGGGGTGGAAGTTGGTGTTGAAAGGAAATATGTAAAAAACTCTAAATAAAAAATATCACAATCTAAAAAATATAAAATACTATTTACATTCTCCTAAAATGGGTAGGGGAACTTAACATTCTTATTGTTTCTGTGGTAAAATATACAAAATTGTATATAAATATATTTTGGACCATTAAAAAAACACTATTAATTTTTAAGAAAATGTGTTACTAATTTATTAGTAAGATGATACTGAACTGTACAAGTTGAAACATTGCCAAGAATTCAGATATTAAAATATTTAAAATAACACTGAAAATCATAGTGTAAAATCAACTGAACTAAAATTATCCTGATATTACCGTACATTCTTCTTGTAGCCCAGCATTGCTATCTGTGTATTCACTCAATTACAAAATTACAGATTCTAATGTAGGTAAACTTACGGAAACAGAAAACACTTTCGATGGCCTTCAAAGATATATTTACACAAGACCGCTGCTGTGATCTGGTAGTTTTACTGGAAATATGCAACGAGAAGTACCATGATGAATGTTAGGCCAAATGCTGATGGTCCCACTGCAACGGCACCAGAAGGCACCCGCCCTGCTTCTGCAAACATACGAGAAAAGAAGGTTGTTTCCATATATAGTCATGATGTGCCTATATATGGTAATGATGTGATTTATTTAGGCATGTCACATGATTGTCAAATAAAATTTGATAGACAGGACACAGGGCTTTTTGTATGTTTTACATATTAATAAACAATAATTTTATAAAAACAAAAAGTGGTTTTAGTAAAGTAATTATTAGATGACTGTTAGAATAATTTATCATTTTAACATCTTAATTGTAGTCTTATTAAATTTTAATAATGTTATTATTATCATTATTATTATTATTATTATTATTATTATTATTATTATTATTATTATTATTATTATTATTATTAATGTTTTTCTTATGAATTATAGTATTAGATGACAGTTAAAACAACTTATTTTGCATTTTTATTGTAGGCTTACCGGTATTTAATTTATTATTATTATTATTATTATTATTATTATTATTATTATTATTATTATTATTATTATTGTCATTATGAACTATTCTTATGAATTATACTATTATTATTAAAGTAAGCAGATAAGGAATTATGTTTTGTGTATCGTATCCTGGGCACTTAAGTATAACAGTTGGTTTTCAACCGAGCTGTTAACCCAGGTTAAACAAGAAATAAATAAATATATAAAAATAAATAAAATAAATAAATGCAGACCGACATAACAAGCTATACACTGAAGAACTGCAGTTATCTATTTTTTTTCAGTGACATTGTTTACATATTTACTTGTACTGGGTGCTTCTTAGCTGCTATGTTTAACAGAGAGCAGTTTAGTGCTATGCCCTGTATACAAATGGATTTCAAATGTTTAAAAATGAGAATCCTAACAAAAAATATGCTGATGAATAAAGCAAAGTAACAAACTAAAAAGTAATATTAAATAAAAAAATCCAACACTTACTTGGATCAGCAACAGCGCCAACTGAGAAAAATAAAAGAAAATTAGTAACATTATTTCATTTAATTTATTATGCCATAAAAAAAACAAAAAAACATTTAAATATATTGTTGTCAGGTGGCAGGATTACTCAAAACTTGAAGATTGATCTATTGTCGAGGGCTCTCCTCAAGACGACGAATAATATCAAAATATCATGGAAACAATTATTCTATATACACAAATTCAAATATAATAAAAACATTGAAATACAGTATTTTTTTTTTTATACTTAGGGAACAATAAATTTAATTCAATTTACACAAAATCAATGTTCAATACAATAATTAATTTTAATTAGTAACAAGATGAAATAGGAAAACTATGACTGTGCACCCCTTACTTAATGGCATACTGTATTTATTGGAATAAATGCTCCGCTTTGAATAAATGCCACCTCAGCTTGAATAAACGCCCCCTCGAATAAAGGTGTTGATATTTTCCTCAAATAAAGACACCTAAATGAGTGTAAACAAAACTAATTCAAGCAACATTATTCTCAACACATTACATCGTTTCTAACCTGGTTGGGATAAATAAGTCCTTATAATCACATTTGACAACAATTATGTGTTGTAGCTCACACTGAAAGTGAAATTAAGGGGCATTTATTTAAATATATAGTATACGTATCCATTGTACATCCAAAAAATTAAATGCCTGCTATAAATAGATGCTCCCTCAAATACCCTATCTACAATATCATTCAAATAAATTACCGTAAATTCAAATAAATAAGCATAAAAATTGATTAAAACAGGAGACTGTGAGTGGACCATGAAAATGTTATGTATAATACTGTAGGTTGGCAAATAATAATTACAATAAATAATATTTCAGTTGTAATGGATATTGGAAACTACATTTTTCTACAAAAATACAGCTTATTTACCTCTTGATATTTATTAATTTTCATTATTTGAATTTTAAAATTAGATTTGTTTTAATTCAAAGCATCTCACAAAAGGCTTTGGAAGCCATATTTTAGTTAAGTGGTTACATTTCTCTGAATTGTTTGATTTAATTAATTATATTTATGTATGTTTTTCTCACCTTGGACGTTAATGGACCTTTCTGTTTGGCCGACATTATTCACAAATCTGCATTTGTACTCTCCTCCTTTGTCACTAGTCACGTTGCGAATAGTCAGGATAGCCACACTACGGTCTGTATCTCTGTCACGAGCATACACTTCCACATCCATGAGGTAATTCCGGGTGTCAGTTGACCTATATATCAAGTTATCAAAAGTATCAAACTTCAAAATTTGTTCAACTCTTTAGGGAATACCAGATAATGACAAACTGGAAGTTGATAACAAATTACATTTGATCATTTTAATGAGCAATTTTTTAATTGAATTTGCAAGCCTATCTGGAGTATACATAGGAAGGCTCAATGGGAGGGGGATGGGAAGCTGACCCATCCCCCTAAATTTTTCAAAATTATATTAAAAATGAAGGAAAAAAAAGAAAAATATATTCATATTCATGTGCCATTTCCTGGTGATACCATCCGTCAAAATACAAGTAGAGCTAATAAAGATCTATTAATCAATCAACTATCAACCAATCAGCCCAGTGTTTCTAGATCTCCTCATGAGGACAGTATAATAGAGGCATTAGATCTAAAAAAATATCTATTAATCAATGAAGTATTAATCAATCAGCCTCATGAGGGCAGTATAACAGAGGCAGTAGAGCCAAAATAATCAATCAGCCGAGTGTTTCTAGAGCTCCTCATCAGAGCTAAAACTGCCATGAAGGAGAGAAATATAGTAACTCACACAAGCTGAATGTTGTCTTTGTACCAACGAACTTCGTTATCTCTCGTCACCTTGGGAGATGCCTCGCAAGCACAGCTGATGTTGCCAGCAACATTCTTAGGCAAGATGATAGATTCTTTCACTGGTTTCACCTCTGGTTTATCTACCAAGAAAAGTGAGGAGGGTTAAATTTTTTCTTTCAGCAGTGAGAGAAAATATTTTGTGTTCACAAAATGGCTGATCCCAATGCACTCCAACAAAATTCTATATGTTAGTCTAAAGTTCTTCATGCTGAAGGCCTCTAGCACTTCACATAAATTATTGTTCCTCCTAGTCATACAATCAAGCAATTAAAAAAAATATGGACATATTTCAACTTTTGACTTTCAAAGTCAAAGCTTCCAGCCCATCAAATTTAATGATTGAAGTTTTGAATATGTAAAGCAACCAGGGTATGATAGGCATACAAATCCATCAAACCATGGTGGTGGTTACTGATATACAGTACTCGCATATAAGGCAACCTGCGTATAAGACGACCCCTAATTTTTGGACGATTTGTATGTCGGGCGTACGATGACCCCCTGTTTCATAGTCGCAATTCCTACTTTTCCCTGCTTTTTATGGTTTTAGTACTGCATCTAGCTGGAAACAGAGCCAAATGTGTATGTCATATAAAAAGACCCCCTGTTTTTAGACAGTAATTTGCTATTATAAGCCTTGGCTTATACGTAAGTATATCTGGTATGTGTAATAAATGACAGCCATTTGGGTACATACAGATGTGCAACAGGCCTTTTACTTGGTGCTATTCCATTTTTCTGATTTAAATTTGTTACCTTCATTCAGGTAATAAGATAGATCATACAGTAACACACCCTACAATTATTTCCGCATGTTTTTAAAAATCCCAAAAAACTGTTTCCCTCAAGAGCCTTGCTTGTTTTGCATAGCAACAACAATTCAGTTCAAAGGTCAGTCACATTAAATGAGAGTAGAGTACTGTACTATAATACCATAAAACATTGACGCTTGGAGGAAAACTGTGGAATGTATGATGATAACTATGTTACTCCTCCTAAGGGAGCATGTTGAGTGCAAACTAAATTTAACTGGAAAACATTAACTTGCTTTAAATTCCTACAACAAGTAACAATATAATTTTAGGCTTAAAAATTAAATTCAACTTAGTTATATTAAAATAAATAAATTCTAATAACAGAATCATCAGTATAATTTAAGCTCAATATACACTATGTATTTCACTACACCCCCTTTTGATAAATGGAACTGTCTGAGACACCAGGTCATGAGCAAAGACATGTAGGGCTTTTATTTGAATTGTATGCAGGATCATTGTTATGCAGTATTATATGGATTGTGGGTCATGAGTCATCTTTTGTTACACATAACAGTTATATTGTCTGAAGTCTTTATGAGAGTTTTGCTGTTGACAATTCAACGGCAAACAGCAATGTACAAACATTTCAACTTTACATCATGAGAATTGAGATGGCCTACTAATTAGGGTGTTCCCTTCCCTTGGATGTTCAAGTAACTCTGATTTTTTCGCCAGAATATAGTTTTGGATAGGCCATTGAATTGTAGGGCAGTTGTTCAAATGCTTCTGCCACCTCGCAAAGCGATCGTCATTTTCGTTCTATTCATGCACACGGGAATCCCCGGGTATAATCCCAACCCCCAAAATCGAACCAATTTCACGTTCATGGGGTGTGGGATTATACCCCGGGAACTATGGTAAAAGCATGCAAATAATATGAATTTGCAGGAGATGGGTTATTTTCCAGGAGATTTTTACTTCTTGTGGGAGTGTTGGAGGTCGTCCTGATTTCCGGGAGACTTCCGCAACTTTCGGTAGGCTTAGCACCCCTGTCCCAAAGTTAGTCAACATCAATTATCAAATATAATTATTTTTTATGGAGCAGCAGGCTTTTTTTTTTCATTTGTTTCTCCCTCCCTTCCTTTGGGCAAATGACAAACAATAGAAATGAGAGAATTGGCGTGTGTTGCCCATGACTGTCCGACTCAAATAAAAACCTTTTCATCCTGGATGAAAATGATTAAATTTCTTAAATTATTGAAATTGATGATTTAATTTAATATAATAAAAAAACAAAACAAAATAATGACTCACATGAAAATGTGATCCTGACCTTCCCCCGGGCAGCCTCCCCTCTCCCGTTGGATGCCACACACTCATAGACTCCCCTATGATTAGCTGTGATACTAGTTAGATTCAAAAGCCTTCCGATCTCGAAAGGTCGCATGTTGGGCAAGTACTCTGGCATCAAACGTCGCCATTTGATGGTCGGTTTCGGGCTACCAGTGGCATTGCAGTAGAGGGTGTAGTTCCGGTTGTTCTGATCCAAACGCAGATCATTTGGAGACGGTGATATCGCAGTTATCATTGGTGGACCTAAACGAGGAAAAATTACAAACATTTCATTAGGACACCAACTATAGGCCTACAGTAGACTACTCTACACAGTAAAATAAAACTGAGAATTAAGTATAAAAGCAGGGTATGGAACTTTTTTCAAGCAAACTCGAAACACCAAATTTCGCCATGTTTCAGTGTTAAATCAAAAAATCCACTTTGGCCCTACAATATTACCCATTTTTTGCCCACCCTCAACCTACAATATTGAGATTTTCCTATAATACCTTATCCACAATGAACTAAAATATTTGAATGCCACAGTGCCTAGCTCTTCCTCAGAGGAACTGATTACATGTTATATACCACATTTATGATATATTTTTTACTATGTAACTAGGTTAAATAGGCCTTTTCTTTTACATAATATGTTTTTATCATATTTGTAAGTTTACCAAGTTTACAATTTTATTATGTGTGACTGTAGAATTTTGAGCAAATAAAATAAAAGAAATAAATAAAATAAATATTATATATCCTATTTCAATAGTTCAATACATACACCTGATATGTGTCTTCTTCTGAAATTTTATGTTTTTCAATAATAAAATATTAATATTATACAGGTCTGTACAAAATATCTTAAGTTTTTTTAATACTTACTAAACACAGTAACCATAGCCTCCATGGAAACGGATTCTCCAAATTCTGGGTAGGCATTACACGTCCATTGTCCCGCATCCACCAGCTGCGCGTTTCTAATCGTAAGGATGTACTGGCGCGATGACACTCCAGCATTTAATATAGAGTAACGAGATCTATACTGTGCTGGGAGAATGTCGTTGTTGTGTGTGATCCCAATACTTCGACCTTCTTCGTTCGTGCGAGACCACTGTAATACTGTCCCTGCTGTTGCACCATTAACATAACAGCCAATGCTGAATGTTACCCCGTTGTCTACATATTCGTCAGATATTGAGTTGATGGTTATACTTTGAACTTTTCCTGAAGAAATATAAAGTGTGTATTTAAAATTTAAATATGAAAATAAAAGAATATTCAGTGTTGAAATGGATCTTTCCGCTAAATCCTTCCCCCTTGGATATTGCTGTTAAAATCCCACAACACAATAGCGTAAATTTACATAAACATGTGCATTAGTTGGCAACACGTGTGCTTGTTTGACATGCGCGAATTCCTGGTTGTCTTCAGATTGGTCAGTTTGATTGACACTCCGGAAAAAATGCAATCCTAGATGTCTGTCAGCCTTAAAGTTGGCTGTGACGGTTAAACTAATGGACATTTCCTAAGTGTCAATTAAACTTAACAACAGGCCGATCAGAAGATGGCTAGGAATACAACACACCTGTCGCCCACAAACGCATGTGTTTGCGTATGTTTTTACATTGTCCTTTTATGGGACCTTAGCAACAATATCCAAGGGGTGGGGCTTGACTGGTTTGATTGACATCCTGCTTTAAATAATAATTATGTTAAAGTAATGCAAAGTTTCTGTGACACTTGGCCTGGGTGGACCACTAACATTTGCTGTTAACTACCCAAGGTTTGAATTTCACTGTGAATATTTTTCCCAACGATTTTACACAAATCTAAGGTGTTGATTGGTGGAGTGGCTTGAACTTTAAATTTTAGTCTCAATATTAAATGCGCCACAACTATATTACTATAAATATATTATTTTACTGGACTTACTTGGACAGATCTTAATTATTATAAAATTAAACTCTGAACTTTACAGAGTACAACAGGCCTAGTACATTATGTTGGCCCACTACTACACTAAGCTATAGTATTTTTTTGCAAGAAGGATATCTCAAAAACAAACTCATATTTGCGCAAAAAATCACCAGGAAAATAGATGCACAGAATCGTAATTAATGCTTTATACATTTGTTGTATATTGAGAGATAAGCCTAGGCCTAATATTTTGCAAAAGGATAGGATAGGAGATGAGATAGAGACTAGTCTCAGAGGACCGACGTGGGCAAGCTTGGTCTTGTGGTCACACATTTGAAGAAAAAAACCCTTTTATAATCAGTTTTACATGGTGTCTGGAGTCTCATTGTATTTCTCGAACACTATAGGGTCACATTATTTTACTGTCTGTCAAAGTTCAATACCTCACATCTGAGCCTACACTTGGACACCATTAAAAATTTGGGGATTTTGGTTGCCTGTCTAGGACAAAAGTATTGCAAATAAATTAGGGGCCTATGCTACATCGCCTTAATCTTGCATGTTTCTAAAGTTAGGAAGTACCCGTTTTTAAATATAAGTCAAAGAAATCAACATACCTGTGCTGCCTGTAGTATTTCAAAAACATACCAAATGACTTCAGTTACCTAAGTAGCCTAGGCCCTCGTTTATTTTAATGTCAAAAATTACCATGGCCTCTCTCTCTAGTTCCTAGGCCTACCTATCTTAGGGCAGGCCTAGTTAGTAGTATATGGTGGGCTAAGCTAATTATAAATCTAGTGCTAGGTCTACTGTAGCCTAACCTACTGTAGGCATAGGCGAAGTTTATCAAGTAGACTAGGCTACTACTATATTGATTTCTTTTAGCAATTATCTTAAAATGTGACAAATGTATTTACTGATGTTGATATTATTAACTTATTATTAGATCAGGGTATTAGATTAGTAACCTGGTTAGATGAATCAACATAATGTATTTTTTGGCAGATACTGTACATGCATACAGCAATTTTTTCAATTTTTTAAGTGATCGGAATTTGCAATGACAGAAGATAGCTTATGGCTAGGCCAGGCTGTATAAAATAGATATAGATTTAGACTATGATGACTGTAAGTACAGTATGATTGGGACTAGGCTTGGCTAGGTCTGTCTCGCATTTTAATGTTGCCTGACCAATTTTTCATTTTTTCTTTCAATTGATGTCATAAATCTATTCTGTATTTCTTTATGTTTGCAATTTAATGCTGTTATTTATGTTTTAATTTTTATTAATTCATACGCAATTCAGCAACGTAAGGCCTAGCCTATGCATTTCATTTTACTGGAAGATTGCATACCTCAATGTAAAAATTGTAATTATTCACTATTGATACTATCCCACTATTATTCATTAAAAGTTTATTTACAAAAATTAGACCCCAAAAATAACAGTCAACTCCCTCTGCACACTGCATCCCCAACCCCTTCTCTACTTCCCAATGCCTCCCAATTTCTCCCCACAACCCACTCACATGCCCCAACAATATCTACTTTCTGATGATTAAAGCCTGTCGCGCTGGTCAAGCTGCCCATCAACAGAAGATAGTAAATATAGTGAAGTACTGTAGTAGTGTAGTATAGTATAGTAAGTGCAAATCAATTAAAACGTACACGAGCTATAATACCTGAACAGTTGGCAAATTGTCCACGCATTTTAAAACTGTGCAAACATTCTCCTTGCGCAATTTGCAAACTGTGCAGAATGTTGCACTGTTTGCAAATTGTGCAAAGAAATCCTTGCAAAGTTTGCAAATTGTGCAAGGAAGAGCTTGCACAATTTGCAAATTCAATATTAAATTGTGCAAAAGTCTCAAATTGTGAATGACATCTAGGCCTATAGGCATAGGCCCAGGCCTCGTGCAGTAGGTTACATGTAGATCTCACATCATCATAGTGTATTTTATCAGCAGAGTGTACTGTTGGCCTATACTTACTACCATACTCCAACGGTAAGCCTGTTGCGTTAACAGGCATAGGCCTAAGGCCCAGACTACTATAACACATACACCTAGGCCTAGATAGGGCCTAGGAAGTACTGTATGAATGCAGGTAGGCTACCGCTAGGAGGTCAAGGAGGCTAGCTTACCAAAACTGTACTACTACTACTAGGCCTACTAGGCCTAGAAAGTACTACTACAACGCATAGACCTAGGCTAAGCCTAGGCTGTTGGTGTTGATGGCAAGATCCAACATAATTTAATGTAAAAATAAATAAAAATTCTAAATACAACATTAAGAATCTTAATACTGATTACAATTTACCTGGATGAAACACAGCAAACAACAGAAATGACAACAATACCGCTTTCATGACTTGTTTTTAGTGCGCACCAACAAGACTTCTGTGTAGGGTAGTCAGGAAACACAATTTTACAACGCCTTTCTCATAACGGCCGAGAAAGCGCCCTCTAGAGAGGGGAACTGAAACGAAAACTTTTAGCAAAGAGTATAAAACTGCAAGAGGTCCGGCCGACTGCGCGGGATTCTTTGGAACGCAATCCTATTTCAAAAAGTACTACCCAAAAGGGGCGTGACCTTTAAAAGAACGTAATGTGCGTTCATATCAAACGCGTACTGCGCGTCTATAGAATGTATGATGGAATTCGAAACGCTGCACGCGTTCGATACGAACGCCTTTTACGTTCTTATGAAGGACAAGCCCCTTTGTGGGAGTACTTTTTAACGTTCCATTGCCTGTATACAAAATAAGGGCAGTCGGACCTCTTGCAGTTTTATACTCTTTGCTTTAAGCCGCACACGCATGAAAATCTAATCATTGCATTTTATTTATTTTTTATTCCGCTAGCTCCATGCCAAAGGTAATTACCCTAAAGTGAAATATACACATTTGAACGATTTCCACAGAAACAGAACAATAGAAGCTTTTGTACATTTGTATGTATCTTATTCAATTGTCTGCAATATTTTAATACATTCTCATGTGTAAAATGTATACAGTATTTATTAAATTGATAAATGCGAATATTTAAGGCTAATCAATACTATATTACCGCGCTACACGTAACCGGTGGTGGGTCAGTAGCTGGACATATTTTCATTATTGTAAGTATTAATAAAGAACATTTATGCCATATCAAATTCTATATTGCAATGACGCCTTAAATGAAAAACCGAGCTAATATACGAAAGTTTGGCTGTGAACAATTTCAATTCAATTCAACAACTTTCAGCCCTACTATTAAACAACATAACTGTATTAAAACTTAATGAAAATAATTAACAAAATAACATATATTGGCCTACATTCACAAAGAAAACATATAAACCGTTAAATCAAAGTTATGATTCCATTGTAATATATACACCTGGTAAATATATAATATTTTAAGCTAATAATCTACAGTTAAAGTTCTAAGCCTACACGTAATAAGCCAATTCGTAGTTTGAAATGAGCATGCCCGTACCAAAGTTCAATCGACATAAACAAATATACACACAATATAGGTTGATGTTGATTGACTTGGATACGAAAATACTCCGTTCATACGAATTGTTACACTACTAGGCTCAACGTTATGTTTAACTGTAAATATGGCTTGTATTATAATTTTATTTACGGTATCCATTAGGGAAAGCGAGTTGAGGCTACGTATTGTTTATAGGCATATTCACCAGATCTGTGTATCCTGCCTCTGTAATGAGTTATTACACTACATCATTAGGTCTAAATAATGTACAGTATTATGAATACACCGACCATGACTGAGCATGCGCATTGTGTAGCGCACGCGTAAGCATGATTACGCCTCATATTATACATGAATATTATATCTGACATAACTTTGATTCTCAATAGCAGATAAAACCTCAACATTAGTAATTCGATTATATCCATGGTTATGTATACAAAGAGAAAAAGTCTCGTCTAAGCCGTCTCAGCACTTCTTCTGAAAGTAATGAAAATATGTTGAATTATTTTCATTCTATAGGCGTACTCGATCGGAAAGTATTATTATATCATCATTAAGATTCGGGTCATTATAATTCATATGTAACAACTATTGAATTATTAGATTATCCTCAATAGAAAATTTTACTTACAGCACGTTTTCTGACACTTTTTGGCACATTGTTCAGAAAAATATGGATTAACACATACGGTACTGACAGGATATTTGTCATATCCGGGGTCGGTACATTGTGGGGTGTTCACACATGGTTCTGAAAATAAAAATATTACATTTATTTAATAAAATTCGTGTTTAGGCCTACCAGAGAGGGAGAAGCTATGGTGGCGTCCTCGACTGATGATGTCATTCATTTTTATCACATTTAATTCAATTCAATGACAACATTTAGGCCTATTTCTCTTATTTTTCTCATAAAGTACAAAAGATACCTTAGCATCATAAATATATTATTAAAATTAACATTATATATAATTCATATGATTACTATTTTCAATAATATTATCATTATTAATGTTATTATTAATATCATTTTTATTAAAATTATTATTAGGCCTATTTTTATGCAAATAAAGGGCCTAATACTTACTTTTGCATGTTGGTCCCCAGGCTCCTTTTTTACATTTGCAGGAGCATGTAGATTTAACCGTTGTATGACGTCCGCAGTCAACTTTGCATGCTGTATGAAAGTAAAGTGGAGCAGTAACGGTAACATAATAATAATAATAACAATAATAATAATAATAATAATAATAATAATAATAATAAACAATAATGATAATAATCATAAATAATAATAATAATAATAATAAATAATAATTGTATTAATAATTTTAATAATAAAAACAATAATATTAGTAATAGTAATAATAATAATAAGTATAATAATAATGATAGTAATAATAATAATAAATAATGATAAATGATATTAGTAACAGTAATAATTATGATAAAGATTATAAAAATAATAAATAATACGGCCTACACTAACAGTGATAATATTAGCAATTGTAATAATAATAATAATAATATCAATAATAATACTAATAATACATATGATAATAATAATGATAGTAATAATAATGGATGGATGGACTGAGCCGTCGAATCCGACAGATCTCCTTTCTCTCTGAATTGTTTAACATTTTAATTAACTATTTAATTAATATTATTATAATTTTTATTATTATTATTATTATTATTATTATTATTATTATTATCATTATCATTATTATCACTATTATTAATATTATTATTATTATTATTATTATTATTATTATTATTATTATTATTATTATTATTTTTATTATCAATATTATTATTATTAACACCACTATTATAATTATTATTGAAAGCTTTAGATAAACGTAAAGACTTTAGTGCTGCAGGCTGATGTGCTTTCTGTTGTGGCTGATCAGGCCGAGACGTGAACAGCAGCGACGCTGACAGACAGAGCAGACAAAGTCATCGTTTAGAATTGGCTGGCGTAATAATAATAGATAATAATAGTAATAATAATAATAAATAATAAATGCTAAATGATATTAATAACAGTAATAAATATGATAAAGATAACAAAATTAATAAATAATATGGCATACATTAACAATGATATGTTATAGGGGCTAGTTCACCGGATATCAGACAATAATGCATACGGTACACATGAGTAACATACATGGTAATAACAATAATTTAAAATATTTAGGATAATGTACAACGCAATCGTTTGTTGATAAAACACATATCGGGTGTAAGTCCGAAGCTCATACAAGCATACGCCTATTTGTTAATTAACACACAGATACATATATCAAGGTTGAGAATCCTCATTAAGAAAGGCCTAATACTTACAACAGCCTTTATCACCAGGTTCACAATCACCTGCAGAAAAAAAAAGAAAAAAAGAAACAGGTTTACGAAAGAACCATATATTTTTTAACCATATTTATAGATGGTGACTCTTCCCTTCACTTCCATTGTATATTATATCATTTTATAATAACCATGACAATCGTCGTCGTGGCCACGGCCGTTACCATATTCATAATCATCATTATCATTATTGTCATTATCATCATCATTATCATCTAGCTGGCCATCTAATCATCTAATCATTATCTTTGTCATCACCATTCCTCATTGTCGCACTTACTGCAGGTATTATCATGCTTGTCGATGAACATCGTTGTCATTATTATCATCATTGTCATGATCACCGAGTCACCATCATCACCATCGTTATCATCATCATCATCATCATCATCAAACATGAATATCACCACAATAATCATAATGATCGTAATGATCACGACACGTTAATAATACTTTATCTATTTATTTATTATTTATTCATTTGCCCTCTTTGCCGTCGATTCCCTCACATCATCATCATAATCATTTTGATCAAACGTTAACACCACCATCATTTTCATTTTATCACATGATTACTTACTGCAGAATCCGTCTTTACAATACTTGTTTTCAGGTTGGCATGATGAGCAACGAGCGCCTACCTCATAAGGCTTTTGACGATTGAAATTTCCGCTAGAAAACAAGGCAAAGTGTTAGCAGATACTGCCTGTAACCTAGTGTCTTTGATTAATTATTTATATTGCTCTACGTGTGTATTGAGCACTTTCGTCTACATGATCTGGTTCAAACTAACCACGCAGATTATATATATATATATATATATATATATAAAATTATGTATATGTATATATACAAATATATGTACATTTATATACACATATATACACACGTGTATATATATATATAAAATTATGTATATGTATATATACAAATATATGTACATATATATACACATATATACACACGTGTATATATATATATAAATATATATATATATATATCCAGCCATTGTTTCCCACAGCATTGTTGTTTTTCAGTATTTTGACTTTTAATATATATATATATATATATATATATATATATATATATATATCTGTGTGTGTGTTTAGCAGTAATATGACTTACGCAGGTGAGTAGTTGCATACAAACACATAAGGGTAACCGTTCTTGCACTCCCTCCTATTTGTGGCGCACCCAATCTTTAGGCTTCTTGTGTCAACAACCTATTAATTTTAATAGAGTAAATATACTTTAGGTAACAGGTTACTGGTTAAAATCGACAGTTTCATTCATTGCTATCTTTATACGCCGATTCGACCGACCACTCAGCGGCACCGACATATCATAGAGAAAATATTTTCTCTATGGACATACCGGTATTATGTAGCGTGACTATTATATGGAAGCAACTTTTATGCAACATAATTAAAACGACGCACCACTTCATGATATTTAGACTGATATCATCATTAACACGTCATATTAGTGTGTAATGCACAATGAGGTTTTACTTATTATCTGTAGTTTGTGTTAAGTTTCACGCATACCGGTACCTACTGTCTGAACGAACTCAGTACCGTACATACGACAGTCCGATGGGCTTCGCAGCGTCGTAGGTCCAACGTCGGGCTGCGTCAGCCACGCTGAGCTGGTTAAATCTTTCATTATTCATAGTTCAACTACTCATAGTTTCATATGACATGTTTATAAATTTAACTGATCAATAAATTTGAACACTGTGTCGTACTACGTATCATTTCATTTATTTCATTAATTTACCCGTTTTTAAATTGACATAGCCTGCGATAGTAGCCTACATTCATAGAATATCTCAGCTTCAGAAGTTCGGAGATTTAAATTGAACGCAATTCCAGCAAACCATGACTTTACGATGGCACACATAAGAATGGAAAACATCGATAAAAACCCGGCTGCCGTCTCAACTTTCACTGGCCTTTGGCTGAATGTTTGCAAGAAATGTACCAACCGTTAACGAAACCGGTCGCCGTCTACCTAGAGTAAATGGTGCCACCAAACGAAGCCAGAGACGTAGCCAGGATTTTGAAAGGGGGGAGCCGTTATGCGAATTACGTATGACCCCGGCGGGGTCCCGAGGGCGAATTCCCCTGTGAAGTAGCGCAATCTGAACGTTCTTAGGACTGTTTTGAGAGGATAAAGTGAAAATTGCAATAAATTGTATTATAAATAAGTGCAACAATAATTATATAATAAATCAACAATCTGATCCAGGAATTCGAAAGAGAGGTGAACCAGGGAGGGACTTTCACAGCCCGAGGAACCACCCACCTCAGCACCACCGTGGTTGGGGTTGAGATTAAAAAATTTAGGATTAGGGCATCTCTAGATTGCCGGAAATTACACTCTCACACTTAAATTTGAATGTATTTTTCTTCTTTTTTTTCTTAAAAAAAAATGAAGGAAGGGGGTGGCGAGCCTTGAATCCTCTGCTCAAAACATTCTTTATCCAGAATAGTCATAATCACGAAAAATTGACATGAAAAACAAGATCGACATCCTAAAAACATCAGGAGCCGACTCGATAGAGTTTAATGTCATACCCAGGGAAGGGCACAGATCTGTTTTGAAAGGTGGTGGGGGAGGACATTTTGTGAGTCAACACGCACCTCAGACCCCCATGGTTGGACCTAAGGTGAGAAAATTTGAGGAAACGGTACCTCTAGATCGACGTTCCGCAAACTATGGTCCGCGGCCTAAATTTGGCCGCGAAACATTTTTAGAGGGCCGCGAAGCCGTCTGAAAATTGAAAAAAAAATAACAAAGAGACGTTTTATCATGGAGAAAATAGTTTTTAATAAAGCCGCTTCACTGTTACAGCGAATGAGTTGCTTGCACACGCTGCTAAAGTGCCAGATGATGCGTGCTATTTGAATAATTATAAGTGGTTTTGTGTCTATGCCCACTCGGGAGCCTTTATCTGTATATTTATTCCTGATAGTGCTAGTATGCAACATTATTTTCTATAAATAAATATACTGTAAATATACCTTTTTTAAGCATTAAATACATGTCAAGCGCGGATCCAGAGTTTACCCTGGCTTGCACAGATGGCTTCCCATATTGGGATGGTCATGAGAAGAGAGCTAGCTTGTTTTGTCGCTGGAAGATAACTTTTAGATATTGGAAAAGTTTTTGTTTTCTAGATTCTTTGAAATACACTTCGTGCATTATGAGACGTCTACTGTATTATTGAATACACCCTGAATTCATATTTTTTCACTACTTTGCTATGGACAATTAATAATTATGATGATGAAGAAGAAGATGATGAGGAGGAGGAAGCTGGGCAAGATTAATTAACAGGCCCTTTGTTGTGAAGTGTCAAGCGAGGCCGGTAGCCAAGTTACGGTTGGGAATGTTCAATGCACACAGTCGGACAATGATGATTTATGATATCTGTTTTGTATAATAATCTGAAACCCATAAAATATCAGTTCAGGTATTCATTTATCTGTATGGGGAAAATATAACATATGGACCATACAAAATAAAAAAGAATTCAAATAAAATTTAAAATATGTAAAAAAACATCTACACTAAATCAAAATGAAATATTCACTGCTTGTTGCATCCCAGTTTTAGTATTTCAGGGGTTCTGAAGGCTTTACAGCATAACCAATCCCCGTATTTCTGATAGATTGCTTATTAAAATGTAAAATATTTAAGATTTTATATTCAGTACATTCTCAAATGTTATGTAAATCTCATATATCCTAAAATTACGTTATATTCATGCACTGAAGTAGAAAGTTTAACTTAATAATTTTGATATGTTTTATGTTGAATGGTTTTTAATATTATTAGTCTAATATGACCACAACATAAGGAAATCCTCTCTTTAAACTTCTAACCTACTAACCTAACTTTGCGTACCTCAATATACATTATTATATATTTTCTTAAATCAAGGAATTCCACTCATTAAATTAGTATATAGTATATGCTATAGAGAATTTTGTCTGCCAATCTCAGATATAAAAATATTAGGAAATCGTTTTATGCATGCACTGACATGAGAACTTTAACCCAATAAATTTGATATGTATATGCTTTATGTTGTTTGTTGAATGAACTTCTTTAATAA
>NW_022742159.1:1127617-1138733 GCF_011630105.1 Anneissia japonica | reverse complement strand
TAGGCCTATGTATAACGTATACTGATGCATATTTACATGTTTTAGAAGTATTCATTTTGAGTGATCCCAGGAAAGAATTTGTATTGGCTCAAGAACAAGCTTTAAAATTTTAACACTGTGTACAAAGGTGGGGGGGGAGCCGCGGCTCCCACGGCTCCCCCACCCCCCTGGATACGTCCCTGAACGAAGCTAAAGTTTTGCGACTTAGTTTACCAAATGTAGGTAAAGTTTTGCGACTTAATCACCTGATTGTGGATTGTGTGGTTAGTAAATTCCATAGCCATACTCTCCATAGCGCATACTGAACTACCGTATGTGCTGATGGAGCATTTTGGGGTTATTGACTCTCCTTTTTTCCCATCCCAAACAAAATATTATTAATAAATCAACATGGTCCATCTCAGTCATCATATATCCAGTCACAAAATTAGGCTAGGAATTTTGTTTTCAACAGCAGACACACACTACAGAACGGAGTGCGTCAAAACGAGTGTTTGTTAATTTTTAGTGATAAAGAATCATGAAACATCCTAGAAATAACTGACTTTTTTTCGTCCGCTGTTGCAAAGAAGAAAACGACAGATAGTCCTTTAAGGTGGGTCATTGATTTCAAAATCAATTAGCCTAGCCTAGATGTTGACTAGCTAGGCTCGCTCCTCGTTGATATATATATATATATATATCTTTCGGTGTTATTTAAACATGCCAATTCTCAGAAAATATTTTCTAATTTTATTATATTACCACATTTTTATTACATAGATCTTTTTTAAAACATAACTGCTTTTAAAACATTATATAGACCCATTAAACACAAAAACTGCCACCGTGGCCCTTAGGCAGGCCCCTGGACCCACGCCCAGAGAACCCCCCCTTGAAATGACCTGGCTACAGGCCTGATTATATATTTACACCAAACGTCATAATAGGCCTAAGGTGCTATTTTACTATTGCTTTCTAGAAATTGTAGCATTGTTGTCACCTTATGCTTCAAAATATTTGAAATTCGTGGTGGTGGCGGTTGGAATAAATAAATTAAGTGTAAATTTGTAGTAATTCAAATTTAACAACCAATAAGAATATGTCTAAGAATACGCGCATGTCACATAAACGCAGTACAGAAACGTTAAAGAATACGTCATTATCATTATAATCCTTGATTCATGTATAATAAGGCATGAATCGACTACATTGTGGCAGATAGGCTAATGTAGGAGTAGGGCTGTCTAAAACAATGATGATGTAACCGTATTCGTTAACGTGTTCCCTATTGTCGTACGCGTTCCACAAGCGCATATGTCTACGTACGATTTACATCATCATCATCATCATCATCACCACCAACAACAACAACAACATCATCATCATCAATATCACCATATGTTTTCTGCCCACTGGCAGGTTCACAGCAGTTATTTTCGCTTAATAATTAATAAACAAGGGGCGCAGCATAGCGGAAAGATCCATAACGTACCTGTGTATAATGACCGCACATCTTGCCTGGTTGACAAGCGCCACTCGCGTACGTGTAGAAATTAACTTCATCGTACCAACCTTGGACGCCGGAGAGCAGTTTTTTACCAACGAATGGATCAGTGCTAAATGCGAGATTCTCACCCATTCCAAGTTCGCCGAGTTTGGTGCTTGATCGATGTCCCTGTGGATCTCCTTTCCTCTTTGCCGTACAAGCATCAGCCCACTCCTGGGCAATACCTTCGGCTTCCTCATCCCATTCCTAACATAAATCATCAACGTCGAAGAGTTAGTGTTCTTCGGACAGACAAAATTTTGTTTTACTGTTCCTTTTAGTAACTATACTGAAAACTTATATAAAAAAATATAATTTATTTCGTCGATAAAAATATTTGGAATACAATGACATGTTTACAAGATTGAAATACAACAAGCAGTTAAAAACATTTTGAACCATTTAAACTTGACTGGATTGCTCAAAAGTAAAAATAAGTTTACTGTCGGGGAGCTCCGAGTTTAATCTGATTTATACAATGAAATTAATAAAAAATATGCAAAAATTTTAAATTTTGTTTATAAAAGGTAGGAAAATTCACTGAATAAAATTAAAACGTAGTTGAAATATATGTTAATAAAAATAAAACACTAAACACTAAATAAAAAAGTTGTAAAAATAGGCATTTAGATACAATTTAAAATCTAAACCAAGTAAATAACCATATCTAAGGGTTTTAATACGAAAATCAAAATTACGGTTAAAGTAATTTAATTGGTATGGATGCATTTAATTGGTAGTTAAGATGAATTTAATCAGTAGTTAAAATCAAGCTCCGGAGGAAAAAATGATAAATACAATTAATTTAGGCCTACCTAAGACACAAAAAACATTGACGAATAACTCACCACCGGTTAAGAGATATAGATATTTAAATATTTAAAAAATGGGTAAAAAGGGGCTTACCCACCATTTTTCCAACTTTTTTCCCCTAGTTATTAAATATTCAAAAATGTGTATTACCCGCTCGTGAGTTTTTCGTAAAATATTCTTTTTGTGTCTAAAAAAAATCAGTTGTACAACATATTAATTTTTTCTCTCCGGAGCCTGACTTTAAGATAAATTGAATAAGTAGTTAAACTAAATTTAATTAAATAATAGTATTTTATTCAAAATTCAAAAATTCATAAAAAGCATAAAACATGGCAGTCAAAATGGCTGAATTACGAATTACGTTTAACATCAAAAACATCAAAAAGCAATAAGCATAGGCCCTAATAGAAAATTAACATTACATAAAATTGACTTAATAAAAAACAATAGAAAGATACAGAATTGTAAATAATTACTATAGCAATTATTTGTTATTATTTGATTTTATATAATTATAAATTATTGCTACAGTAAATATTATTATTATTATTATTATTATTATTATTATAAATATTATAATATTATTATATAATTGAATTTATTGCTTCAAAAACCATTAAATTAAACAATTACGAATAACGTTAAACATCAATGACATCAAAAAGCATGAAACATATTAGACATAATAGGAAATTTAGTAGTTAATCTCCCGACAGTGCACCAATAGGCCTACAACAAAGAATTTCAGCAGCTGTGTGAGGCTTAGGCCTATTTTGACAATAAAATCGATGGTTTTTTTTTTATCTATTATGGATCGGAATTCTAAGAGAGGAATATATATTCCAATCTTAATAAAAAATTAAACAAAGAAAAATGTGATATTTATCCGTTGTTGTTGTCCGCGTTTCATATCGCATCAAGCCTGATTTCCATGCATCGCTACGCTGTCACTATAGCAATTGTTGCTTTTCGTAGCTGTCCCCAACGCAATCGTGAATGCTCTGATTCGACCGACAACAGTGTCGCCGAAAAGAACCGAAATAACGTGTAGCAATTTTATGGAAACCAGTCTTTAAAATGTGAAATGCCTAAATATGGTCATAATGACATCACATCATGACCATATATAGGCACATCATGACTATATATGGGTATAAGCTGGACAGAGATTTACATGCAGATTCGTTTACTTACAAGTTTTCTCATGTTGGCTGCTGGCGGCTTAACGCTTCCCCGATAATTATTATGTGCTTCTAGCACTTTGTTTTTCTCTTTGTCGGTGAGACCACTGCAGCCCTATAAATAAGATAATAATAATAATAATAATAATAATAATAATAATAATAATAATAATAATAATAAATAGGTTGTTCAAAGAATACGGTCATAAAAAACAAATAATTATAATAAATAATGAACTACAGTACTAGTAGAAAATGTTAATTTTACATATTTACAAACTATTTAATTTTGTGGGTTGTCTTTACTGTGTGTGATTGTTTGCTTTGTCATTTCCTATTTATCTTTCATGTTTGGTGTTTGGGGCTGTCATTATCTTCTATATATTCTTTAATCTTCTTTCCTCCTTGGCTTCGCCCTCCAACTAATTTATGCTTATTTCTAGTTATATATTGCAATTTTGTTTTTGATTCTTTTTTAATTTAAATGTATTTTTATGTATTGTAATTGAGTTTTCTCAATTTATATTGACTTTTAAGTATTTTTTACTGATTTTTTTTTGCAAATATATAATATTTTTATAGGTTCTACTTGTTTGATGTTTTTAACTAAATTGATCTGCATTACCATGTAATTCAGCAGGCATGCTGCAATTTGGTGGTATGATTGTAAAAAATAGGCCTATTGAATAAATATAAATAAATAAATGAGCTCGGTATCCTTGCATCAAAATGTTCGTAAATTAGCAAACTGGATGTTTTACATCCTTCTCTTATTCAGAGCTGAACTTATTTGATCTTTTGGAAAGGTTTTCTGCCACTGTGTGTGCTGTCTCTTATACACATCTAGATGTGTATAAGAGACAGCATCATGACCATATATAGGCACATCATGACTATATATGGGTATAAGCTGGACAGAGATTTACATGCAGATTCGTTTACTTACAAGTTTTCTCATGTTGGCTGCTGGCGGCTTAACGCTTCCCCGATAATTATTATGTGCTTCTAGCACTTTGTTTTTCTCTTTGTCGGTGAGACCACTGCAGCCCTATAAATAAGATAATAATAATAATAATAATAATAATAATAATAATAATAATAATAATAATAATAAATAGGTTGTTCAAAGAATACGGTCATAAAAAACAAATAATTATAATAAATAATGAACTACAGTACTAGTAGAAAATGTTAATTTTACATATTTACAAACTATTTAATTTTGTGGGTTGTCTTTACTGTGTGTGATTGTTTGCTTTGTCATTTCCTATTTATCTTTCATGTTTGGTGTTTGGGGCTCTCATTATCTTCTATAGGAACTTCGTTTCTCCTTGGCTTCGCCCTCCAACTAATTTATGCTTATTTCTAATTGTATATTGCAATTTTGTTTTTGATTCTTTTTAATATAATTGTATTTTTATGTAATTGAGTTTACTCAATTTATATTGACTTGTAAGTATTTTTTACTGTATTTTTTTTGCAAATATATAATATTTTTATAGGTTCTACTTGTTTGATGTTTTTAACTAAATTGATCTGCATTACCATGTAATTCAGCAGGCTTGCTGCAATCTGGTGGTATGATTGTAAAAAATAGGCCTATTGAATAAATAAATAAATAAATGAGCTCGGTATCCTTGCATCAAAATGTTCGTAAATTAGCAAACTGAATGTCTTACATCCTTCTCTTATTCAGAGCTGAACTTACTAGATCTTTTGGAAAGGTTTTCCATCTTTCTCAACAAATAACTTAAATAAAATAGTCAACTTACCTGCACACACCATATTGCCAGAAAAGCGATAATCCACGCCGATGTTGCCATTCTAGAACGATGTTATACCTTGCCTGTGCGCAATGAGCAGTAAAATGGACTTCGGTTTATAGTTTTCACTTTATATAGCCACATGGTCAATCGTATGCAAAACATGTTAGAGTTTGTATATTATGTATGACAGCTATATGTATCAAATGTTACGACATCCATCATTTAATTTCAGACCAAATGATATCATTATGATAAATCGACTAACCACGTCGCTGCGTTTCCTTAATCGCAAAATTTGGTTTTTAATGGTTAAACATTAAAGAAATTGAGTAAGGGTAATGGGTCAGTGAAGTGACGTAGTCGTTTTCACGATATGATGTCCTTTTTGTTTGGTGGAACTAATGACAATTATATATAAGAATGATGACTAACAGTGCGTTTCTATAAACAACATGATTAATGTCATTCTTCGGATGCGTAAAAAAATCCATTCATCAGTCATTTTTATAAATTTGGCTCTGATGGGAAATAATCAGAGATGTAGGCCTATATATAATCTGCAGACAGCAGAAGGCCCAGGGTTCGAATCCTGGTTGGAGAAACTTTTTTTTTTCACACTCGCATATTCTTCTGTTAATTAGATGCTTGAATTGGATTTGAATTCCCAACAAAAGTCTCAATGGCCCAGTTGGTTAAGGCGTCTGCATAGACAGTAAACGTTATGGGTTACGAAACTCGAATTTCGATTGGGGTAGGCCTAACTAGGCCTATATTCAGATTCCTCTACTTTAATGGTTTGTTTTGGTTTTATTTTTGCAAAGATTCGCAATAACCCTTTTCAACAATGGACATAATAAATTCATTGAAACAATTGTACAAAGAGCAAAAAAAAAAAAAAAGAAAGAAAGAAAGGAAGAAGCCATGGGATCACAATAAAGCAAGCCTTTACTAATAGTTACCATAATAATACTGTAATAATGTTATATAATAGTCGGCTAAACTGGTTGTAGCCACTGTGTGTGCGCTGAACCGTGAAAAACTTTGACCTCCAGTGTGAATGTATCTTTGGTGTGATCCATCCCATAAGTCATTCCTGCTTCTTTCTCTATTCATTTTGTGTTAACGTTTTAATTAATATTTATTCATTACATTATTCCGCTTAGCAGCAAGTCATGTTTCTACATTAGAATGCTATTTAAACACGACATTGTTTGACCTTTGACACTGATGTGTTCATCATTGTCGATACAGCCACCATACCATATGGGCATATGTTCGCAGATTTGTATGGTACATCCCAGTAAGATCATGCTGTCGTTATTGGCAACATATCACAGCTTTAAATTAGTATTAAAGTTATTTAACACGTAAGCCACATCAAAAGGAGGGTCAATTAAGACATTAAACAGTACATTCTTTTTAGTTTTCTGTCTGTTATTGTTATGCTATGGTTCACTGGAGTACGCCGACCACATACTCTCTGGCGGCTATAAAGTACATTACCGTATAACTGTAAGCTTTTCCAAACACTGACAATATGTTAATTGTGGTTAACAATTATAAATAGTAGTAAAAGATCAAATCAAATTTTGTATTCGCCGTTGGTTTAATTTTGTTTAGTTAAGAAATGTCCTGATTATATCATTAAGTACACGTAGACTTGTTTTTTTTTAATGTTGTTTTTGTACAAAAGTTTAAATTCTGTATTTAATTGTACATTAATCTTGTATATTTGTGTAAATCATTATTATTATTATTTTATTATTATTATTTAATTACTCTTGATCATAATAAATAATAATAATAAATTATTATTTTTACTATTATTATTATAAAGAGTAATAAAATAATAATAATAATAATAATAATAATAACAATAATTATTATTATGTTCAAAATTTCATTTCAATTAAATATTTTTTTATTATAATAATGAGGATGATATTGATACTAATAATAATACATTTTATAATAATGAAATGTTATTATTATTTTATTATTATTATTTAATATATATTGGTTTCCTTTCTAATTACGCCTGGGCTGCCGTCGATCATGTTATATCAGATGCAGATTACCATTTGTATATGACCAATGTTAATAGCTGAGAACGGGTGCCTTCAAACAGCGCAAATTACACTATTTCTCAATCGCTATTGATGGCGACAAATTTCTTCAAAACGGGTAATTCGGTGTTTAGTAGATGTGAAAGCCGGTGCTAATCACGCAGCTATGCTCGTCCAACTACGCCGATCTTAAAGAGTCGTCCGTTTTGGATATTTTTACTCAGTCTGCTTTGCATAAATTCATAGTTAGGAACTTCATGCTATATTTAACATCGATCGAAAAGTAGTTTTTCTAATCCAGTCATATTAAACTCTTTTGATATAAGTTCAACACATTTTTATTGTCGCCAAAAACTGGTAACTTCTTTTATAGGACGTTTTTTTTTTAATTGGACAGTGTTCTTGTTAAGGGCGTCTCTTCAGTTTATAGAATATGAAACAATCATTTTGCAATTGTTTCCAATATGAAAGGGAAATATTATGACAAATATAGTTCATAAATACCGATGTCGTGAAGTCGAGGTTCCTCATTAACTTTGGCTGAAGAGTGTAGAACTGCAAGAGAAACACAATCCTATAGTAGGCCTATACTACCATGGAAGGGGCGTGTCTTTCAAAAGACGAGTTTCTAGCAAACTCTATTCGGATTTGTGGCAGTACTTTCTTTAACGTTTCATGTGTGCATACAGAATGTCGGACCTTCTTGTACTTTCGTACACTTTTCTTTGGTTCAATTACATTCTCTTTATTTTATTTATAAATGTGGTAGTCTTAAACATGACCATATTTGGAGACAAGTGTTTCTAAATCATTTTTACTGTTCCGTCTATTTATGAATCTATTGGTTACTACTTTGTTCCTTACTAGACTTTATTAGTTTGTATAAAACACATAGGCCTATTTCTGCTATTATGTCTGCTATTATCATTAGAATGTATAATTGATAGTAAATTAGATATCAGTCTAAGACATTATTAAGAGGTTTGCAACACTAAAAACATAACATTAAAATAAATGAGTGTTCAGCTTCAACATGATTATCACGTTTTTATTCTAAATATGTCATTTCAATTTATTTTATTGATTCGAAAGCCATCATTAGCCAATATTCGCAGAAAACAGTCACAACATCAAAAAAAAATGAACACATTAGAATATATAAAAATTTGGAAGAACAACAAAACATTAAACTTCGAGGAGACGTTTCACAATGGAGGCAAATCTGAGATCGGTGATATCAACATGTTCACTGGGAATATACATCTGGATCCAATAAAATAGTATGAGTAATGTGTATGTTTGTTTGAGGATCTAAAAATGAATAAAATATTTGTAACGAAAACGCTGTTTTACCAGTTTGCATTTTATTTGTACAGTATGTCAAGACATTCTCTATAATTGTATCAGTGCTCAATTATTCATGATGAATTGATTAATTTTAATATTTGTATTTTGTATTATTTGATGCCTGTTTTCATATTAAAAGTACTGTGTATATACTTTAACTATAAGATTAGAGTTTACAACATGAAACGATGGTAAGTTATCTAAACTGGAAGGTTTATAATCTACCAAAGATACGGTATTAATTTTTCCAGATCTGGCTATGTTTTTATAGCATTATTTAGTATCTTCCTGATGATGGTGTAGAATAATCCGTTTCAAGTCGAGACAACTTGTAGGTCTACTATGAAATTACTTTTTTTTGTGAAACTGGAACAGCATAGCATAGCTATCAATATTATTTTAACTGAAGTTATTATTATACTTAAGTTACTATTTTCATAAAGTTGGCCGTGATCGAATGCGCCTGAAACGACGCTCATGTTACATTTCTGTGCAATAACTTCACCGTGCAACAAAAAGGAATGATAAACTAAACAAAAGTAATATAGTATACAATTATATTATGGTCTATTATAATTCAATACTATAATGTAGTACAGTATATGAATATTTACTGGGTTGAGGGGGCATAGTTCAATATATAGCCCGAGGTGATCCGAGGCTGTACTTTGTCCCTAGACGAGGTCGAGGTACAGTACAGTCTCCAGACTACAAAGGGCTACATTTTGAACTATGACCCGATCAAAACCCAATAAACATTTATTTTATAGGCTATACTACTACATAGATTGTAGGCATTAGAGGACATGGCTGGAACTACAGCCCAGATTTAACTAATCAAATGCCTGGAATCTATAGTAGTCGGTATATATTAACCTATAGCATACAATGCCGTACTATAGTATTAGTAGCCTATAGTATAAAATATTATAGTAGCTTATATTATAAATAAGTATAGTATAATACGAAAAGCATAGTATGGTATATTCTCATTAAATTCTCATGTAGACATATACGTCACAGGTATCTACTCGAATGTCGATTTTTTGTCGTTGTCGCAGTCCTATTTGGCGTTCTCTGAAATTTCAAATAGAGATTATTTTGAAACAAACATATGATTTCCGTTGTATACAACTATTTCTATCTAGAAAAATTGTAAACTTGATTTGCATATCATTTTAGGTCATTATAGGGCCTACCATGAATACCTCCATGATTATTTATACTAACCACAGTCTGCCTGGCACTTGAGGGCGCACGCTTCATTGAAGTACTCCACACTACACACCGATTCGTCGGGCCAAGTCAAGTACTCGTCGCAATCGGGCGAGTTTGTGCACTCGTCTAGAAGAAAGATTTGAAACATTTTAAAATTAGGCCTGATTATTATACCAAACTGTTCTTTCAGCGGAAAAGCGGTGCAGTGTGTGTGAGCGGATCCAGAGCTTATCCGTCTAAGGCACAGCTGGGGTCCCAGGGGCGGGCGGGCGGATTCAGAGCTTCATACTAACCATTTACAATAAATAAAAAATAGATAAGCCGTACTAGTCTAATATATAATAGAAAATAAAACTCAGGATATTCAGTACTTTTATGACTAGTTTATTTATGACAGTACACAAGCTTTTGTGCACACAGTGCACTTCTTCAGGTGAATGTGAAGTTAACATAAACTTGGTGTATAATTAACTTGCTTAGGTCTATCCACCAAGTTTATGTTAACTTCACATTCACCTGAAGAAGTGCACTGTGTGCACGAAAGCTTGTGTACTGTCATAAATAAACTAGTCATAAAAGTACTGAATATCCTGAGTTTTATTTTCATTTACAATAAGTGAGAGGGCGGGGGGCCGTGAGCGAAGAGAGCGTCATTTGTGATTGTTCCCTCAAATGGAAAACAAATGTTTGATGAATGTATCCAACATCCTGTTTGAAATTGAGCAAAATATGCTATAGCAAACGAATATAATCCCACTCGAAATTTTAGAATTAAAAAAAATCTATGCAAAAGCCATCCAATTCACTTATAAGGATAACAAAATAACACGCACAATCTAAAAAGGCTGAGCGAAGCAATACTGTTTAATTAAAAGCTATTAGGAATTGGTGATGATGTTATAATAAATGGCGATTCTACACAAATCAATAAGAAAAACCAGAATGTATATGCTTCACCAACGAATTGTGTTCATTGAAACATCACCTTGACTTTAGCATCGTGACGAAAAGACAAACACAACGAATGCTTACAATAACCTTGGTTTAATGGCTTATAATAATGGATATTTGTTTAATATCGATTTTTTTAAAATCCAATACAATATCATTATTTTGTGTTTACAAATTACAACTGACAGAAATAGTCCTACGGCTGTTTCTGATCTCTAAAAAAGTAAACAAATATATATATATATA
>NW_022742159.1:1125906-1126476 GCF_011630105.1 Anneissia japonica | reverse complement strand
TAAGCCTATATATACATACATTTCAAAAATGAATGCTGTAAATTTTGGGAATTAGTACTATAAAACAATAAATAGGGTCACTGTAACGTCAATCTGTATCATGGAGTGTATTTAACCGGCATTAGATCACCTAAACTACTGCATAAACCAAATATGTTTTAAAATTATTTTGTTTCTTTGAAATGCATGTACAGTATATGTACTGTACTATCTCGAAAAGAAGCCTATGCTATTTCTTAAAGAAGCCAATGGGCTTCTTTTCGAGGCTAATTTTGCAAACTGACTGAGGGGCTTCAGTTCAAGATGGGCTGCTTCTCGCGATTAAGCCCATCGGGCTTCAATTCGAGGATTTACGGTATCATAAGGTCTCCATGACACTTCTTTTCATACAACTGAAAATAAGGAACCCTTCGTTGAAGGCTATGCTTGACATAACATTATGTTTCTATTCGAGCACTGTTATTATCATTTCTATTTGTTTATATATACAGTATAGATATATATATATATAATATATATATAGAAATATATATATATACATATATATGTATATATATATATACATATATA
>NW_022742159.1:1103671-1125829 GCF_011630105.1 Anneissia japonica | reverse complement strand
GTATATAGGAGCGTGTAGAATAAAGAGGAAGAATAATGGGAGGTGGCGTTGTTCTCTTACTACAGAATTCGTCTTCACAATATTTGGTCTCATCTGGGCATAGGCTACAACGTGATCCGAGTTTGTACGGCTTCTGACCATTAAAATTCCCCCTATAGTGGAGACAACAAATATGAGATTAATAATCATCCTAACCATCATTCTGATCATTATCATCATCAGCAACTAAATACAGGTGTCGACTCCGCTCCTCTAATGTTTCCACCCGGCTTTTCGTCTTAAGATCGAAAAAGTAAGCTGGCGATAGTGCTTTTTCTATTGCCGCCCGCGTATCTGAAAGCGAAGTCGGCACTTCTATTCAAAACGTTGTATTAAAACGTTTCTTTTCTCTGAGTAGAGCTGTTTGTTATTTTATTTTATTTTGTAATGCAAATTGTGTAAGGCCCTCTGTTCCTCGTAGAGCGCCATATAAGCATGTCGAAATAACAATAACCGTCATTGTTATTACTACTAGTATGTATTTATTTATTTATTTATTATTTTGGTTATAACAATATAGGCCTAATTGTTATTTTTACCATCCTCTTGATTAGTTCTCTTTCTATTTGAATTGTCGTTATTGATAAATAGGCCTAAGCAACTGAAATCATGAGAGATGTATAGGATTCAAACCTGCGCCGATGATTAAGGCTATAAGATTGTACATAGAGATATTATAGTCAACACAATACATGGATTGTATCATAGAGGAATACAATTCCTCCATGATTGTATATAGCAGCAACCACACCGTTCGTCCAATCAAATCCTTTGAGTATACAGCACTCTCAAGACAGCCTCTTATCTAAGTTTATCAGGTTCAGCATTTCCTATCTTGTGTAATCTTGGCGAGAACTTACGTATAAAAGTTTTTTTTTTTTTAAATAATATTCTTATTACTTATAAAAAAATAAACAATAACTACAAAACGATACAAAACTTACGCTGGATCATAATTACACACAAATACATACGGGTACGTAACACCCGAACACGGATTCGCATTCGTTGCACAGCCAACTTTCAAACTTCTTGTGTCCACAACCTAAAATAAAGGTTTTATTATGATTGTATAATGTTATTTTGTTCATTTTTCAATGATTTATAGAACTCACCGCTCAAAAGGTACAGTAAAGAAAAAGGGGAAGGGGAGGGTATAATAATACGGTAATTATTTAGAGGCCGTGTGTGCATTTGTTATTTCAAAGATATAGGATCTGGGCAGATAACATCACCGAATGGACACATGTTGGCGCGTAAACCGAGACTCGTGTTGGCTGGGCGCAGGTGCCCAAATAGGGCAGCAACTCTTCGACCACACCCAGTCATGAGACGTCCACTAGGCCATGTTCATTATTTATATGAAATAAATTAAATACAAAAAAAACCATTAGACTTACCTGTGTATAGTGGCCACACATTTTACCAGCCTCACATGCTCCTGTGGAATAAGTATAGTCGCCAACTTCTTCATACCAGCCTTCAATCCCTGACAGTAGACTGTCTCCATCAAAAGGTTGAGTACTGAACGCCATATTCTCCCCATAGTTATTCCGATTCGGGTTGTGGTTGGTTGGACACGTCGCAACCCAGTCTATAGCCACGCTAGCAACTGTATCGTCATAAACCTATAATGAGATAAGTTCATTTTATGAGAAAAAATTATGCAAAATATATGCATTAAGCAATTGATATAGTAGCGTATCATACACTAATGGAAATTATTTTACAAAGGTTAAATCAATGCATGAAACAAAAATCCTGTCAAATTAGTGCACACGGTTTGGGATAGCGAAATAACATTGGGAGTTACAATGACGTCACGATTGACTAATAATACATATTAGTTCCCTGCAGCATAGATGAGGAGGTTTAAAAAGTTAAATTTTAGGAATTTTTAACAACACTCGGCCGCAATAAAGAATTAAAAGAATTAAAAGTTGAATGTCGTTAATTGTACATATTTGCAAAGAAATATTAAAAAGTCCCCTTTTTGGTTACCAAAATAAACAGAATGTTGATAAATATGGTGTTTAAAATATACCAGCAACTTAGGCTAAATAAAAACAATTATCGTGTTGTTATTGTGTTGGCCACGCCCGACCGACCCAAATTTTACGAAATTCAGGCATTTTATCTTACTTTATTTTAATTATTGTTTTTTAAATTATTATTATTATTTTGACTACAAGGAACAATATCTGAAATAGTCTTCGACTAGGCTAGGGGGCCAAGGTCTAGCATATTTTTTGGTGCATGGTACGCGATGCAAATTCAAAATTGTTGTATTATTTGTGTAAATTTCTACTTTTTAAGCGTAAACACATTTTTGGTTAAAAAATAAATTGGATTTTCCCAAAACGTGGCCAACACAATTTTTTTGGCCTTATGAGTGTGAATATGTTGTTGGTGTTCTTATTTACATTAGTGAGCAGCAGTCATGGTCATGGTTCAAACTGCATAATTAATCGGATATTCAATCTATATCGCCATACTGTTAGGATAAGCCTATATAATATGTATATGTATATAAAACAATATATATATATAATATATATATACATATACATATATTTATATATGTATATATAAAACAATTGAAGTTAATCAAAATAAAGATGAACACGGTTGACGTTTCAGAATATAGAAAATTTATTCCACGAATATTTCAAGAGCTCTCTTCTTCCGTTCAGTTGAGTCCATAGTAAACCCTATGCTTACCAATATTCCCAGTTACACACAGGACACGCTCACTTCTTCAAGATCAGCAATGTAGCGAGTCTAAACTTCTAAAGAAGACGCGGCCAAGTGCATTTATCGATCATGCGCAGTTGAGCAAAACAAACTTCACGTTCCCGTTTTCTACACAACGCCGATTAATAAATTCTATGCGTTCTCATAGATTCTAACTTTAAATCGCATACTCATCGCCACTGTTCTGCACTTAATCAACTCTGACTCACTTTATGCATTGCTTTAATAGTTTATAGGCCTACAGTATCTCAATTTAGTAGTCGTCCAAAGAAGAGGAATGCAGGCGCGTTCGTTTTACTGTATTTTTAAAAAATAAAGTTTTATGTTCCAAGCAACAAACCATTTTTCGATTATCCATGTGGAACATACGTGGCACAATAACGTATTAACTATCCTATATATTAAACAGATGTTTTCATATGTATTCAGTAGATATGTATGCATAACATGTACCGTATTCTATATAGATAGGAGATTGTATATAATTGCATAACAAGCCTATGTATTTCATATTCTATACAGGTAGGTATTGCCCCTGATGATGCTGATTAAATTAATCATTCCTGATGATGCTTGAATAAAAACGAAACGTTTAATAAAATGGCCTTGTCAATTTTTGGAGTGACATTCATACTATTTGTAATTAAACTCAATGCACATCCTTTGTACACTAAAAAAAAAACAGCGTGGAGGATCTAAACGCACAGCTCCATGCAATTGTGCTTAGGTTTGTGGTGTGTTCAGTATTAAACGTTTAGCTTTTAAACATGTCACCAAAGGCGTGGAGCTTGGCGTTTAAATCCTCCACGCTGTTTATACATTGTATATGCAAATGTATTTTATATATTCTATGTATGTAACATATGTATTTTATAGGTAGGCATATTTTAAGAGTGTAAATGTACCGTATAACTTACGGTATGTATTTTACATGAATTTCATAGGTATTATATATGCACAACATATGCATTGTATGCATATTCCATAAGTATTGATAACATTTTACACCAGGGGTGGGCATAAAAATCGGTCGGAGTGCCTAAGTGAATTTTAGATTTTTTATCTGAACCATTATTCGGGGCCTCTTGACACCTGCATAGGGTTTTTTAATTCATTTTCACGGCCGCAAAGAAATCGCTGGCGGGCCGCACTGTGCAGAGAGGGCAAGCATACTCAATTATAGATCGGATAACTGAACAATAAAAATATTTTAGAGACTGAGGGTCCAGGCCAGCTCTGCAGAGTTGTTTCAAGAAATAGATCCTCATATTACACTTTTTAACAATATAATCAATGTGGCCTTGCCAAGATAAATTAGCGTTTAAATTAAAACATTTAAACGCTAAAAAAATGTTTTGGATAATTTTGACCGCCATTTTCCGGTTGTTCTGTGTTTCTGTGGCAATTACAGATCACAAGAATACTCTGTAGGTTAATAAATTCCACATAAATCTTAGTTATAGTTTAAATCATGTTAAATCGGATGATACTCATTCCGCATTTGAAAATTATAACTTTCAAACGTTAAGAACATGTTGTTAAACAAGGTGAAATCAAACCTTCGGCATTTTCATGATCCTTAGGTCCATAATGTAAGAATTGACAGGAAAACGACTAGTTGAAAAATTGGCCAATTTTCGCAGCAACGTAAAGCGTATAGGCCTAACTTAAGTTTTTGTGTGTGTGTGTGTACTCCATCATTTTCCGGTTGTTTTGTGTTCTGTGGCACATGCAGATCACAATAATACTCTGCAGGTTGATAAATGCCACTTAAAGCTTGAGTTTTAAGGTTAAATAATGTTAAATAGGATGACACTCAGTTAATCTTTGTGTCCGAATCTTGGGAAATTAAACTTTTAAACGCTAAAAAAGATGATGAACAAGGTTAAATCAAACAATCGATATTTTCATGATTCTTAGGTACCATAATGTAAGAATCAGTAGTAAAACGACTAGGTAAAAAATTGGCCAATTTTTGCAGAAACGATAAATGATATAAGCTCATGGTTTTTTGAACGATTATGTGACCCTGCCATTTTCCGGTTGTTCTGTGTTCTGTAACAACAGATCACAAGAATCCTCTGCACGTTGATAAAATGACACTTAAAAGCTTAAATAATGTTAAAAGTTATTTTGTGTTCTGTGGCACCTACAGATCAGACGAACGTCGGACCCTACGAATGAAGGAATCAGCAGAAAATCTACTGGCACAACTGCTATCATGAACCATTTGCTTCCGGTATACGATAAATTTGAAACTGCTGCTAACAACTGAAATTAGGCCTACTCTAGCACAAAAGTATAGGCCTAATTAGCATTAAGTTAAAACCTTATAACGCCGGGAACTCACGGCGCCGTGCGACGAATCTAACTTCGTTACCTGTGAGCGTTAGACGACGTGACGCCGTCTGCTGCTTGTAGGTACGCTAGCAGTCTGAACGGATCGTCCATAAAAACGATCCGTTGCGCGCGCGTCGCGTGCCGTTGTTTTCTCCATAGAATTGCGGCACAGTGAGTGCCCGGCTTATAAAACATCATGAACCACTCTATCTACTCACAAGTTTACGCATGTCGCCTGCTGATGGCGATACGTTAAGACGGTAGTTGTTATGTTTATCCACAATCTGTTGCTTTTCGTCGTCTGTAAAGCATGAACAACTCTGTAAAACATAAGAAAATACCGAAATTGCACAGAAAGACACTTAAACAAATGTATCTGTAGGCCTATCTCACCATCTATAACCTAATATTTATTAAATTGATACTACGGACACATATAGGCCTAATTATCTCCAACCATTATCATTAAAACTAAATTTAGTTTTAATGATAATATGATATTTAAATATTATAAACAAGGAAGAGAATATGTAAAAGATCGTCAAAAAACTTGAATACCGGTAATTGTAATGAGTAATTTTGAAAAACCGTTTTAGAAAATGATTGTCCAATTCATAATGCTAAACAGATAATATTTTTAATGAAAATGATATATTAAAAACATGAAGGGAAACATGCACAAGATCATTAAGAAACTCAAGTAATTTCGAAAAACTATTTTAGAAAATGTACTTACCTTCATTATGCTAAACAGATAACATATTTTAATTAAACGAAATATTAAAACCACTGTGGAAACATGCAAAAGATAATTAAGAAACTCATTTAACTGTTATGATTAATTTTTAAAAACTGGTTTAGAAAATATACTTACCCTATTAACAATGCTACATAGACCAACATATGTAGGCCTATTTATAGGATATTTTAATTATACTTGTATTAAGCCTATCATGCTTTTTTTTTAGAATAAACTATCAAAGTAGGAATCTCACCTGCATGTACAACAACACCAATAACAAAGTGAAGACGCTCATGTCTGTTTTGTTCCAGGCACCCTTTCTCAAATAAGCAATATCCACGTCTGTTAATTCTAAAATGTTGGGTCTTTTTAAATACTGGTAAACACACAAAAAAAGTTAGGAATATGCTGATAGGGCTGCTGGGCCTAACAATGGATCGTTCCACTAAGCTCCGCCCCTTGGATATTGTTGCTAAGGTCCTCCAAAATACAACAGCGTAAACAATGTGCGTCAAAAAAAAAAAAAAAAACAAAAAAAAAAACATGTTGTGTGCTTGTTGTGGGACCTGCTGGTGTTTCTCATCCAGTTGTGATTGGTCAATTCAGTTTGATTGGTACTCTGGGCAGGTCTAAACATGACATAATTTAGCGAAGCCTCTACTATCCTTTTTCAAAAATTCACTTTCCTAGAGATATTGCCAGTGAACTCACTACCTCTCATCCTTACGGGAATAGACTTATCATAGATAATTATCAATCCCTGTCTCGGGAAAACTGTAATTTACATGAAAAGCAATGCCGAATATTAGTATTTAAAATGATGAGGTGTTTGTTTAGTTCGTTGACATTTTTATCTTAAATAGTCGAAATCTACCATCGTTATATTCTTTTAAACCTCAAATGGCATCATATGTACAACATATTAATATAAATTTTTACGTAATAAAGTTCATATTAATAATTTTAGAATCAAGAATAATAAAAAAGGAATTAAATAATTTTAAATTTTAATAATGAACACATTGGAATGAAGGATTCTGCAGTAAGGAGGAGCGGTTTGGCGCAGCGGTCTGCTTCTTGTCTCGGCCTGTTTCAGATATTTTATGCTTTTACTTTGTTGTATTGTAACCGGTTGTTGTTTTTTATGTATTTTATTGAGACGAAATTAATGAAATGAAAAAAAAGAAAATGAAAGCCTGGACTCACGCCTGCTACAACATGCGCTCTATAAATCGACCATTGATATTATTATAAAAATCATTGGTTTCTTTTAAAAGTTTGGATATGATTTTTTTTTCATTGTAATGGACCTTTCCACTAAGTCCCGCCATGTTCACAAGGTAGACGTAAGTAAACATGTCTACTCGTGGCACATGTGCGTGTTCCTGGTCATATTTGGTTAGTCGTTAAGTTTGATTGACAATCCGAAAAAAATGGTCCATTAAGCTTCAATTAAACTGAATGATGTGCTGTACCAAAACAAGTTCCGAAGAACAGTATTATTGCTATTATTATAATAAGCAAATAAATAAATCTCGTAAGCTTACATAAAAGTGTTGTGTTTACTTATTGTTCACTGTAAACATCTTAAAATACAAATGTTATGTAACTCATATGGTAATGAAATTATTCATGCTTTAAGATTTAAACAGTAGTGGGCCTAACACAGGATGAAAACGCGATATTTTGTATGTTTTACGTCAAACATAAATTTTGTTATTGTAACTTCTATTATAATATAAATCCACATAAGCCTAATTCATGTTTTTCTGGTTTGAAGTATTTAAACAATAGAGGGCCCTATCACGGAATATAAGCCACGTAATCTCGGCAAATCCCTGTTGTGGACACGTGCGATATTGTTCGTAAAATAAATATCATCATTACCATCATCGTTATGATCATCGTCATCAATATCATCATCACCACCAGTAAAATAGTCACCATTATTACAACTAAAACAATCATCTTCATTATCGTCCTTGTCGACGACGTCATCATCATCACTGTCATAATCCTTGTCGACTGACGCCATCATCATCATCGTCATCATCATCATCATCATCATCATAAAATATAAAATATGAACGCGTATAATGTTACAGAATGGCCGCAGACAAACCGCTAATTTTTATTGCCATGAGACCAGCTGGACAGCATTAATTTATTAATCTGCTGTCAGTTTTCGAAAAGATTAGTAATAAGTTTTAAAGAATTAATTAAATTACGCTAAACTATTCAAATTAAAAATCCGACTTATATTCAATTAGTACACTAAATAGGCCTACTTTGTAATAAAGGTTAATTTTTTCAATAGCACATATTTCTATATATAGGCCTATATGTATACCGTATATATTTCTATACACTATATATACTGTCTCTTATACACATCTAGATGTGTATAAGAGACAGTTATCAATCTTGTAGTACAAAAAAAAAAAAAAAAAAACGAAACACAACAGTGAAAATTACAACACATAACTGTTGAAATTATTTATTAAAAATACGGTAGTAACTTATAAATGGATACCACGGAATAGCAGTCCGATTACTTGTTTCCATAGAAGTTAGGTCACATTTACTTGCTAATTGAGTGTCACAAAAATAATAAAAATGTACTCATTCCATAAATATATTATGATAAAACAGCCAATTTTAAGCAGCTTTGCCAGTTTGCAGTATCGTGTTGTTATTGGACAGATACAAGCATTTTATTTATATTAAACTCCTCGCATATTGCTGGAGCCATAAATCTACAGCTAGAACACTCACTGCGTCGTACGACCGTCCTACGACAGTCGGCCTGTGAACGTTCAAGGACGCGACGGCGTCTGCTAATTGTCGGTGGCAGTCTAAACGTATCGTCATTAATAAAAATAGTTGTACGTGCGTCGTGGCGTTGCGTTCTCCAAGAATCGCGTCGGCCGACAACCGTCGGGCGAAGTGAGCATTACGACACTTTTTTTTTTGCTGTTGTGCGTCCTTCACTGTAAATATGTACAACAGATTTATCTAATGACGCAAGTTGATTACTGTACATTAATTATTCATGTTTCCATAAACACATAATGTGTTATGGTCCTAATTGTCAACAGCAGCCAGCTGAGACTGCCACGTCCAAAAGAATATTAAAATGATAAAATATTATTAACTAGATGAATTTTATGAATCAGCAATCTGCTTTCGACCAAGTTAGTAATTAGTTTTGCTGAATTAATTATAATATGCTTAACTACTTAAATAATCAGCGCGGCACTGCACTGCGGCTGCGCTGCCGCGGGTCCCCGGAGACCCCGCCCAAAGCCGGGCACGTAATGCGCCGACGCGATTTCATGAAGAACGCAATGGGCCACGACGCTCGTGATCGTCAGACTGTCACCGAGAGTCAGCAGACGGCATTGCGCCGTCTAGCGCGCACAGGGAGCGGAGTTGGATTCATCGGCCGACGGTCGTACGACCGCCGCGTACGACGCAATGAGCGCCCGGCTTAAAGCAGCACCAGTTTTCGATCAGATTTATTATTTGCTTGCCAAATAACGCATTGTCTTTAAAACACAAATTTTCATTTACCAATCACAACAGGGAAATTAACTATGTAATTAATCACCTCATTCATGCACCAGGCGAATAGAATGCTCTGAAACCCCAACAACACCAAACCCTCCATTCTCACAACTCACCTGTAAAGGGGGAACGTCATTCTCTATTGTGCGACCCCGTGACGTCTTTGGAACTGTCACATTCATAACTATCTCTATTTTAAGTTCTTACTCAAACACTCAATTTCGAATATCGTATTCACACAGAATTCGAATTTTCGGACCGGAAAGACCGAACCGGTCCGAAATCCGAATTATGTAAGAATATGGACGCTGGCGTTCGGCGCATCGGAAACGCGGTTCGGAACCGATATGAATGTAGGTTTACTCTGCAAAATCTATGAATTATCATGAAGTGAAACAAAAACAAACATTTCTAGATTTTTTTTTTATTCCACGTCTGTTTATACTTTTAAACATTAGACCGTCTAACTACCATGATTTTATTCTAATTTTAGTCTTATAGATCTACAAACTATTATATTGATGTAACATAAATTTGATATTGATATAATAAAAAGCATAATGACGATACGAATAACTTCGCATTCAGTGTTGTTCAGAATCTTGTATAAATATAACGGTCTGTAGATTTGTAGCACAGTGGCGTACTGGTTCGGTAGTAGCTAACTCGACTTGGCATTTTCTAAATTAAAAACAATTAAAATATATACTTAGTAACATCATTAAAATGGTAATGGTAAAAAATTGGTTGATAATAATATTAATATGTGTGAAAATGTCTCATCGGGTCTCGGGATTTAAACATGTGACTTCCGTCTATCAAGCGAGCGTTTGGCTACTATACCGCTAGACGACGAAGACCTGTTGTTGGTATTAAATGGCAGTCCAGCTAGATATGCTTCAATGCACAAATGATATACGCCCTCACACAGTGGGGCCAGGGAGAACTTTCGCTAGTCGCAGCTGAATTCAGTAAACTAAGCAGTGGTATAAATTATATATAGGCCTATATAATATATAATATATAATATACATACATACATATAATATATATATGTATATATATATATATATATATATATATAAAATACATGCATATATAAAATTCTAGATTGATAGTATTTATCTATATATAATGAACATTTAAATTTAAAATTATATATATATATATATCATATATATATATATATACATATATCATATATATATATATATATATATATATATATAATTTATATACAATGTACCGGTATATGTTCTTTATTAGGCCTCAGTTCAAGTTACTTACTGCAGTCTGAGTTGCACTTGAGTGGACATTGGTCAATGAAGTACTGTTTGGCGCAAACAACGGACTTGTCCCATGTTAAGTATGGGGTACACGGAGCATTGTTTATGCACGAATCTGAAAATCAGATTACGGTGAGTAAGTTACAGATTACTGACTGCAATCAAAGATACAAGGTGTAAATTATTTCTAAAACAGTGGCTTAATTTTACTAGCAAATACCTGTGCGTAAATAGCTTTTTTAATGTTTAGGTAAAATCGCTTTATAACAACAATAGTATAGTATTAGTATAGTGCATCATACCTAATGCCTCTATGCGCTTCAGATTCATTAATTATCCCGGTCGGCACCTATGAAACATACTCAGTAACGTTGCAGCAGCTAATAATCATATTTGCCATTAACCCAATGCAGTAGCCAGGATTTTCAAACAGTGTGGGACAGTTTGAGTGGACCAATCAGCGGCGTATCTACCGCAGGTTCAGAAGATTCATTAAAGCAGGGCCCAGATCTCCCACAGGACCCCAACTTTATGGGCACCTCCCCCTTATAAAAATCTAATAATTAAAGCAATGTACATTTAAAATTCTGTGATTGATAGTACCGGTATTTATCTATATATAATGAACATTTTAATTTAAAATTGTTAATAATGTTAAAATAATAAATTATACATGCAGTAACTACAGAGGGCCTCAGTGAAATGGGGCTTTCATGGTTTAGGGTCCTTGGGCAAAATTATATGGTGGGGTTCAAATTGTAATTTTAGACCACAAAATTAGGGATTTGCATCACAATAACTTTTGGATTGAAACAGAAAATAATTATTTAAATTAATATTTTAGTTCGACGGCGACCTTGTTGTGCCGTCGTACGACTTGGTGGGGGTCTCCAGGCTTTTCGAGGAGGAGGGGATGATTTTCACGCACGTCACTCACGAAATCAACAATTCCAGTGAGAAAGCAACAATGAATATTAGATTAAGTCGCTAATTCCAAACTTGCCGTGATACATTACAATTATAATGTTTTACATGTTTATTCAGAACCGTCAAATTTTTCCCTTGGTGCTTTTTATTCCCCCTACACTGGACCTTAATCGCACACTTTGCAATCCTCTGCTCCCAGATAATCGGTTGTAACTTGAGCTCGTAATTATTTCTCGAGACGTCGTATTAACAAGGACAAAAATCTTTCAAACCGGCATCAAAAGCGTGGGTCTCTGTCTTCCGAAAGACCTCATTGATCGCTTCGCTCTCTGGAAGTGTTACTATTATAAGACTAAATATAAAAACCACTCAAATCAGTCTATTATATCTAATCAAACTGCTGATATTTCCCTGGCCTTTGTCCTTGCACCCTGACGGGGGCCGCAGTAGGTCCTGAGCTAGACCCCAGTAGTACAAATGTAGGCCTCATTCTAACATTAATTCTCCCACCCCACTTTGTTTCTTATTGCTCTATAAGGTAGGCCCTATACATTTATTACCAGTAGATTTGTCCTCCATGGTCTGTTTGTCAATTAATTGACTTAATAAAAAAAAACTTTACCAGCAGTCTGTTATTCGAAACTCTAACATATTAAATTGTAGGCCTAATTAAAACGATATATTAATAGTTTTATTTAAGTAATTCATGGCATATTATCCCTATGTATTCATAACACATGTTTTATTTAATCAGGCCTATATCTTTTTTATAATGTATTTCGCAATATCTGTCAACTCGTATACAATGTAATAGCCCTATTCATTGTTATTCATATTGCAATACCGTATATAACGTGTTCGTGATTATTTATTCAATTAGGAATAAGCGTCTGGTACCCTTGGTATTAATAACACATGTTTTAATAAATTACATTTAGGCCTGCAATTTAATTCTCTACATCTTTTTATGAAAAGTATTCCACAATATCTGTCAACAACTCGTATAATAATATAACAGTATATAATATGCTAAGTTTTCTTGGACTTTATAATTTATAGAGGAATTCATTCATATAGTTATTTCATTGATAAGAAATTTTGAATAATTTATTTTTCTATTATTTTCGCAATACACTGTCTTATTCAACGAATGCTTACGGTACCGTATGCTTAGCGTATTGAGCAGAACGTTGTCATACCGTACGTTTTGAACAACGTTTTAAACATGTTCAAAATTTAAAATCGACCCCAGCGTACCTCTGCGTTATGTGGATTATTTCAAAATCTCAGACCGATTTTGCACAAAAAAATCTGAGTAATGTGGACCCACATTTAAAAAAGTGGACCCATTTAATGTGTATAAACTCAATAATGTGGACAATTAAAAAAAATTATCTATTTTATGCATAAAATCTACCAAATAATATGGACACATTTCATGCGTATATAAACTGAATAATGTGGACCATTTTAAGGATTGGGGCACATTTTACACCTACTGTAAAATCTCAACTAATGTGGATCCACCTTTTAAAAAGTGGAACCATTTAATCCATATCAACTGAATAATGTGGAGTATTTTAAAAACTGGGACCTATTTTACACCTAATTCTAACTAATGTGGACCCGCATTTTAAAAATTGGACCCATTTTAATTTTTAAACTTTTTTATACAAGAAATCCGAACTAAAGTGGACCTATCTTTTAATATGTGGACCCATTTCTTGCGTATAAATAATTTTGATCATTTTAAAAATTGGGACCCTTATTAGTTACAAATGAATTAGTAGCAAATGTAGACCTATTTTTAAAAGTGGACACATTTTTAAAATGTGAACACATTTCCCGCGTAAAAACTCGGTATTGACCCTACCAGATGCTCACTGGATTGAGAAGGACAATGAATAAACTGTCTTGCCCAAAAGCCCATGTGAAACGCACAGAGAAGATTCAAAACTCTGACCCTAATTCTGAGAGACGGAACAGCAACCGCTCCAACAACGCGTAATATCTTTCTTTTTTTTTTTTTTTTTTTAAGAAATTGAAGTACACACCTGCACAGAACGGTCCATAGAATCCTTTTTTGTCGTTACAGATACAGGTACACGAATCTCTTTGAAGTTCACCGCCATTTGCACATTTTCTTTTACACTCTATTGAAATATGAACAATCCTTATGAAATAACACAAATTATCGTAGGCCTATTCAGTGGTTTTTGACATTTCAACAAGTACCGACAAAAATACAAGAAGAAAAAAGAGTCACAAGTACACGAACAGCCAGGAGATATTGAGGAAGACTCTCCAACTGTTCAGACCTGAATTGAGTACGGTACTGAAGAACCTTCAGTTTCAGAGAAATTAAGAACAGGAAAGTCAAGGCTCATGATATCTCATGATGGGCAAAGAAGAAACGTTTTTGTCTTAATTTATACCATGTTTGATCTTGCTGGTTGGAACATCCCTTGGAAAGTGATTAGGATCGTGTTTGAGTCCCTAGGCCAGCATTTGTGACATTTTAGTTTGTGTGGTTCATCCCGATTTGCTTGTATGTTGGTGCTTTTTGATGGAATAACTTGAATTGAATTCATCTTAATATTTACGGTGTTAATAGACCTAATAATCATGTGTACTTACGACAATCGCTGCCAGTACAATCAACTGTTAAATATATATAAAAAAAAAACAATGAAGTAATCAAAAAGATTTATTTTCTTTTGATAATATATAGTTTTTAATAATTGTTGGTCTTGGACTTTTCCTTTAGATGATTAATATGGAATAGGCTGACATAAATGTATCGATTGTAATTTGGTTTTATGATGAAAGAAAAAAAAACGATATAATTAAGAATAAACGTTGAACTTTGTGTGCAATTACTTTGGTATTACACTGTATGATTATGTCAAACAGATGATTATAAGATTGTTATGAGTTCAGTAATAAGTAAACAGCTTTAAATAAAAATTTTTTTAAAGATATAAATTATTGAATTCTAAGCAGTGGATTAAATTATATAGATATTACGTAATGCAAAATTTACCGCAAAATCCGTTGTTACAATACTTGGCATTATCTGGACATCTGGTACACTTCTTTCCAGTTTGGTACGGTTTCTGATTATTGAAATTTCCTCTGAATAAATTAAGTAGTGTTAATACTGTAAGCAGACCTAAACATTTAAGTGGTAAATGCTAAAAGGGACAAGCTTAATGGCTTACTGTAGGCCTAGTTGTCATAAGAAACACTATACAATTGGACAATCCTTGGTGCCAGTGACCTTGAGTCAAGATGACAGTACTATATAGGCCTAAGTGAAGACAGCAGATCCTTCGATTTTAGACCTAAATGCATGGAATTTCTGTCATACGCAGTGAGTTCCACAGATAAATAACGATTTACCATGGATATATCTTATATAATAATTTATGCAAAATTTTAAGTATATAGGAACTTTGAATAGAGGCGAAATCGATGTAACATTTTGTTGCCCTGATTATAATCAAGTGCGCTAAGTTGCAAGGCCTACCAAACGACATTAACGATTGGTGGCTCTATATATTTAAAAGTATAGCATATTCATAGCACGGTGCACAACATTATAGTACAACAAAACATTCTTGATCCACAGTTCAACATTTAAATTAGGGCGCTTTCAATTTGCACGATGACGTGACCCTGGACGGATTCCTACATCCGTGATCTTTCTGCGTTCTGTTCACAACGTAACTTTGGGCCATACTAGCTATACGGTCCATTCATACCGAATCCGATTTTTTTTCGGTTCGGATCCGATATGAATGCATCTTTAAAATTCAGACACAACAATAACTCTACGCCTCGCATGCACAATGTGTCTACGTGACTCCTCATTGCGATCTCAAAGGCGTCACCCAAGCGAAAGCTCCTACGCCGGACGGACACGAATTCATGGCATCCGGGCACCACTGATAAAGCGTGGTCTCTTAAAATCACTGCACTGTCGTTACAGTGTTGCAATCGTTGTATGCCTACTGCGTGAAGTCTGGTTTCCATAAAAATTGCTACACGCTCCCTAACTCCTTTGGCGACGCTGACTGGTCATTTGAATCAGGTAGGGTTCCTGATTTCGTCGGGGACAGCTACATATTTGCAAGAATTGCAGTGAAAACCGTGTAGCGACTGTGTAGCGATTGTATGGAAACCACGATTAACTGTCGACGAAAGAAGGCTCCCCGATTTAACCGACCAATCAGCATCGCCGAAAGCTGTCGGCGATATCGTGTAGCGATTGTATGGAAACCAAGCTTTACAAGACCCAAAATAAAGAAGCTCATTTTGTATTTTGATTTTACTGATGCGAACAATTACTTACGCCGGTGAATAATTACAGAAAAGTCGATAAGGAAACGAAGGACCGGAACATGGAGCCCTGTTGGTAGCGCAGCCAATCTTCACGCTCCTAGTATCTACCACCTAAAATACAGTAATAATTATTTAAAAAAAACAGAAAAGAAATGTAAATTAAGTATCTGAATGATGTTCGTTTAAACCATATTATAAGGTCACCCTTCCACCTTATCCCAGGTTAGCTGATATTTACGGGACCTTCATAAATAAAAGGACATATATTAGGCCTAGTAGGCCTACTTTCTATACTAGCAATAGTATCGTTTTGAGGCTCTGAGTTTCTTAGTCATGGGAGAAACAAGCGCTGCTGTAACACAGAAACCTGGTATTGAAATCCATGCATCTAACCACAAAGCTAAACCCCTCAATGGAAAAGAACTCATGAATACAAGGGACATAGTGATGTGAAAATAATCTCCCAAAAATAGAGGGCTATAATAAAGTGCAATGTACCGGTACGCGTTTAGGTGCTAAATCACGAAATTATGGAACTGTAACTGACTTCATTAGCGCAATGTTTTCCAGTGCAGATAATGAACTAATATAAAATTCCTTTGGGTCTGTTTTCCTTAATTTCATGAAATATCACCGTGTTCACAGATGTATTATTTACCTGTGTATAGTGTCCACACACCCCCTCGCAACCCCCAGTAGTGTAATTATAATTTTTGAATTCCCTGTACCATGCTTTGACTGCTTTGCGAAGTTCTCCACCTCTATATGGCTTTGTAGACATCGCCATGTTTTCTCCATACCCATTTCTATTCGGGTTATGAGACATGATACATTTAGCAGACCACGCTTCGGCAACTCCAGCAACTTCGTCGCTCCATTCCTGTTGTTTCAAGTGAAAAAAGGAATGTTAATTCTTAAAGTAAATTTGAGCTTTCATCCCACTATATTTTAATAAGAAAGATCAGGTTTTCATCTCATGATTGGCTACAATGCACCACATAGCCTCATTAACATATCACGCGCAAAACTTTTTATGTAATGGACTTTACCGGAGTGTCAATCAAACTTAACCGTTGAAAATTATCCAGAAATACGTTTGGACAGTTTTAGGTAGCACACATTAAGAACAATATTCAAGGGGCTGACTTCAATTCAATTCAAAATAAATTGATTCCAAATCTTTTTAAAGCATAGATAAACAGTACAGATATAAAAATGGAAATGGAAAGGGCAACCACAAACAAGCAGAGCTTTACACTTGTGGCGCCCGAAAAATAGTAATTAAGATACTATTTCAAATTGACAATGTAAGTCAAATTATACATTTAATTAAAGCACTTTCATATCATAGATAATAATAATAAGAAGAAGAAGAACAACAACAACACAAAGAAGAAGAAGAAGAAGAAGTAGAAGAACAACAAGAACAACAACAAGAACAACAACAAGAACAACAACAAGAACAACAATAGCAATACTTAGCGGAATGGTTTGAATAAGTTATGCAAGAAACCAACATTTCGTCAAGGCTGGATTTTATTTCGTTCAACACCACTGTTCTGTTACGTTTTTCAAATATTTAACGGAGGTTGCTATACTTACGAGTTCCGTCATATCAGCAGCTGGTGGTGATACATTCTTTCTATAAGAATTGTGTGTTGAAACAATGAGGGTCTTCTCGCTGGCAGTCAGACAATGAATCTCCTGGAATATTTATATTTCATTTTAAGATAGTCTAAAAATACTTTCAACGTAATATTTTCAATTATTGCGTACTGTAAATTATTATATTATTATAATTATGTATTTTTAACTATTTTTCCTACCCTTAACTGACTTGCAGACAAAAAAAAATGTTCGTCAAAGTTTCTAAAAAAAGTTTTATCACAGGCCTACAAATATTTTCAATATAATTACTGTGTAATATCTGAGACAACATGTCTTAGGTACAGTAATATATACGGTACCAATTAAAACGCCAAGTAACAGCAATTACAGTATAAATGTTGCAAACTAGTTATTTAAACGGTGTTCCAACATTGCTTATAATCATAATTTGTAAAGGCCTTCACAATTCTTATTTCCTTTTAAGAATACGCAACAGCTAAACACTCATCGTGTCCTACGCAGTGGCGTATCTAGCAGTATTAAAATGGTGGGGCGCGACCAAAATATGAGGGGGCGTGGAATTTATTTTCCGTGGCCACGCCCACTGAAAAATATTGCTTCTTAGATTCCCAAATACACGTTAACCTTGACAGCATAAGCATAAGCATAAGCCTAGCCTAATTTTTTTTGCTTCGAAGTTTTCGAATGGGGGCTGGGGGAGCGCAGGCTTTTTGTGTGGGGGTTCCCCCCCCCCTTGGATACGCCACTGGTCCTACGACCGTCGCACGACGAATCCAACTCCGCACCCTGTGAGCGCTAGACGACGCGACGCCGACATGCTGATTGTCGGTGGCAGACTCTAACGATCCGTTGCACGCGTGCTGTTGCGCTGCGTTCAGCATAGAATCGCGTCGGCCAACGATTGTCGGGCGCAGTGAGTGCCCACCTAGCTAGCACAGGAGGACTTTGTACAACACTCACCTGTGAAAGCAATGCCACAAGGAAAAACATAAGAATACAAAACATGATTGCGTAGTACCAACGGTTCTTTTCTTAGCCAAAACACACAATGAATGTAGAGTGTGTGGAAAATTACTTAGGCCTATATAGGCCGAAATACCTGCTAAAAATTATTACTGAAACTACTTAACTACTTAAGACGTGTAGTTTGGAGTGTTTCTGATGAACTTTCCTTAATTACTTTTCACAATTGGCCATTTTGCTGTCCATTCTTAATTATGCAATATGTATGCAAATTGAATCAATCTCATTTGCATATAGTCCTTGTGATTTAGTGGGTCGACTTGGTATTATATAACGCTAAACGAATCTTAATTACCAATACAACAAAATCTTCAAATGATCTTATTTCAGTATTCACGCATTCTTTTTCCTTAGTCTTCAAAATTGGTCATAAAGAAATCTGTAACGATAATCAGGAGTGTCCTTGTACACATACTGCAAATTACAGTTATTGAGATAATGTTAGAAAAAATAAGTCAAACATGTAAATTAAAGATCATGAAGGCAACATAAAGATGGGATTAGATAGCACGGATGCAGGATAGAAGTTGATAAGGAGAAGGCCCATTTACGGAGTGGCGCGAAATCACGCAATGGAATAAGAAAAGAGGGAGCTTACGCGATTGAAGAGAAGGTACAATAGCGGACGAGACAAGCAGTGGAGAAAATGAGATGGAAGAATCATGAGAGTTTCTAACTTTAGGTGGACAAAGCCTGAAGCATATAAATACTTATTTTAATGAGGGTCATGTGTATATTTCTTACAAACCAGCGGCGTAACGTAACGCCAGTGAGCTCTTGGGGGTGACGCTCCGGGCCCCACTCAAAATGAGACCAGAAGGGCTCTGAATCCTAGCCTTAAACCAGTGTTGATCTATAGTACATTTTTACTTACTGAATGGTGCATTATAAATGAATATAAATATGAAACTATTGATGGAGTTTCAAAGTGACCTTGACAGACATCAAATACCAAACAAGATCAAATGAATGAGGATGCACATTAATCTATGGTTGAATAATCAATTGTTGAATAATTCTATACTCTTTGATATTATTAATTAAAATGATTGTAATCAAGAGTAATATAATTCACAATACTCTTTGTTATAATGCTATAACAAATTAATTTTCAATGGGTATGACCTTGGATGGAACAGATGCTAGCTTTCTGTAGATTGCGGGAAAAAATACAAGATGCTATCGAAACGCCTAGGCTCCCAGTCAAAAGGGGCATCGAGGTGCTCTGAATCCTAGCCTTAACCAAAGATACTAGAAATACAAGACGGTTCTCCACACAAAAAAGTGTTCCACCGAAATGCATGGTGGGAATACAAACAATGGGACGCCCCCTACAGCTGGATCTAAAAAAACTTCTGCCAAACTTTCGTTACCAAGTCGTCGCGTATTTTATTATCAATCCTCAACAAAGTACTAGATATTAAACAAAACTGGAAAAGACACCCAGACAGTAACATCGGTGAATACATAACCTCATTGGTGGCGGTAGAAATCGTTGTTATTATCCAAATAAAACACAAAACAATTAAAGCATAATCATGAATCAATGCAAGTGCTCTATCTTGTATTTCTAGTATCTTTGCCTTAACCTATCAAAATACCAAAAACTATAAAATGAATGACGATTTTTGTGTGTGAAAACAAAAGTTGATTTATGATTGAATATTCAATAGAATACCGGTACTTAAATGACATCTTTTCAACAAAAACAGTTTACTGACACACGGAACCCAATATTTTATCGCCACCGGGCCCCATGACTCGTCGTTACGCCACTGTCACATACCCAAGTAATGAAGTTCTAAGAGAAAAGCGGGGGTATAGTTCACCGGCAGCCTTATGTAGGAGAAAATCAACGAAATTACAATATCAGGTCTGAGATCATCTAATCTTCTTTCCCCCCCCCACCCTCAAGTAATAATCGATCCCCACTTTATCCTCCCCCCACCAAGGTCCACCCCATGTAACTCTCGTAGACACTGCTGCGGATATCATGACTTTGTATAAATAATGTATTCTTCTTTCTTCATTTACTGGATACTGAATTTTTATGTCATGTACATAGGCCTTGTGCCACTGAGGAAAATGTTAAATAAATGTTAATAATGTGTTAATGATAACATAAAATTTATGGTCAGTGACCTGAAATGAACTGTCCGAATTACAATTTTTTCCAGAAATCTCCATGTGACAAATGTCACATGTATTACCAACTTTATTTCTGAAACATCAATAAATAGCACAGTGCAATGAATAAATGAATAAATGTATAATTTGTATAATTGCGTGAGACGTGTGTAACTATGACACAGTAGAGAAGTAGTGTGATTCAATATGAGCCACGTCACACAACTCAAGTGCTGTAATGTCACAGTCGTATATTTTATGAAAATCAAGAAAAATAATATCGTATGTTTCCAAAGACCTAATACGAAGTGTTATTTAGATTTAATTTATTTATTCATTCACGTTATTTTTTAGTAATATTCCATTGAAAGAAGCAAAAATAACAGATCATTTTAACTCCTATACAGCTTTGACTCGCTGAGGTATATTACAAATAGTTTAATCAAGAAACACTATTGGCAAGCATACGCTTAGAAAAAGAAGTGACTGATCATATGTTCATAAAAAGATATGTTGTTGTTGACGAACGTACAACTAATACTTAATGTATGTGATAGTTAAGTATCATTGAAAAAAAACATTTCATTATATAATTAATTATAGTTCGCTTTAAAGGGCTGAGAAATATTTATGCAAGAGTACACACGTAACATCATTAGAGCAAAACTGCAAAAAAGCGGCATGATATTACTTCTATACACAGAATCCAGTATTGACACTGAATATTTTTCGTTCTCATTTCGGATAAAAGTAGGTCTAATGACGCAACAGTACTTCACCCTATCAACAAATTGCGCTATCTGTGACATAATTAGTAGAATAATTTTGTAATTTTACTGTCATTCTAATCCAATCATCATCATCGTTGTCGTCACTATCATTAGCCATTGTCAAACCCAATGGGTAAAGGATTTTCCATGGTGACATCACATGCGTCATTTTTTTTTTTTTTTTTGCATTTTTCACTTCGGATGAATCATCTGAATACTTTTGATATTTTGTACAACTAATTTTTTTAAGACCCAAAAAGAGTGTTTACCGAAAAACTCGGCAACGGTAAATGAGATTTTTTAATATTTAAAATCTGGGGGAAAGGAGCGTAACCGCCCTTTCCTACTTTTCCCATAGGTTTTCGTCAAACACTTCTTTTGTGTCTTAGAAAATCAGTTGTAGGCTTACAACATATCATTTTTTCCCTTCGGAGCCTCTATTAAATTTTAGCCCCTAATATTTTGAGCAACATAATTGTTCCTATTAAGATTCCCTAAGGACCGTCGACCACATCTGGAGTTTTCTACCAATTGAGCCACGAGGCAAGTTGATATACGTTCTTGTTTTTGAAATCCTTCCGTTATGAATATACATACACACACCCACACC
>NW_022742159.1:1095856-1102955 GCF_011630105.1 Anneissia japonica | reverse complement strand
TATATATATATATATATTATTGATATTCATTTTTTGTAGGGGGAAATCAACACAAAATATATAAAACAACAAAAATATGTATACATTTCTTAGGCTTAATTATTTATAAAACATCTTCTTTGAAAAGTATGAAATAATAATAATCAGCAACCGCGGTAGCACTAATTAAGGCAGACATAAGGTTAAAGTTTAATCAGTATGAAATACTTTTGAAATATTTTTCTAAACGCACAGTTTTATTAGCAATCACAATAACTTGGGAAGGACCTACAAATGTTACTCGTTTATAAAATGTATAAAGACATACGTAACATTAACAAGAGTTGATATCGCTTTTTGTTATTATTTGGTATTAGAATGAAAGCTCATCTGTGTTGGTAATAATAATTACAATTTTTTGAACTTCACAACACAAATCGTAACTAATAATTTGGTATGATGCTGAAAAACATAAGAATATAAATAAAATAAAGCAAATAGTAATATACTATATAACAATATAATTATATTAACTATAATAAAATATATAACAATCTTTCTTTGAAAGATGTAACAATAGCTTTAAAAGATAACTCGAAACATCAGCCATTAAATAGGCGAGGCCTACTATTAGGCTCCAGTATTGGAGCCTAGTAACGAAACTGTTCAAGTTCAACAGTTAAATATCATTTGTTATCTTGGGAGGGCAGCAAATAGTTTTCTTTAGAGAACAGCATACGGAACGCCGAGTCCGCCATAAATGCAAAATACAGTCCAGTCAAAAACGAAATCAAAGCAATAAATGTATCATGTTTCCATCGTAACATACTTACAAAGGATAAGGCCTCTAAACCATAATAATTACAATAATAATAATCAATTATTTATTACCATTTTGTGATGATAGTTTATACTTAAAAACCCTTTTTCTTCTTGTAGTACGCTGTAAGAAAGAGTGGGAAAGCAATAAATAGCTAGATTGAGAGACCTCTTACATATATAGTAGAAAATGCAGTTTATGCCATAAAAAGGAATATGTGTTTATTTAAGTAAATCTGTAAAATGTACAAGTATGCAAAGAGGTCCGACTGGCCTAATTTTTTATGCATACAATAAAACGTTGAGAAAGTACTACCACGCGATAGAGGGCGCCCTATTACAATTCAAATAGAGTTCGAAATGTTCGTGGTATCAGAAATAGGATACGTTCCAACGAAACTCCGAGAGTCGTACCTCTTGTAGTTCTATATATACTATTTAGTATAAGGTGCATAATACAAAGTTCGTATACCATGTACACGACGGCGTATCGTATCTCTATACGTCAAAAAACTAAATAAATAAAATACAGAGTATGTAGGCCTATGGCGCATGGGAATATAATTATATAGTCTATAGTGTCCCCAATGAACGAATTTTCAACTTTTAAAATCATTAAATTCTTTCTTTTGTAGACCTAATGAGGTTTGGTTTGGAGATTTAGGATCTGCCCGCATTTTCAAATGTGAGTGCGACAAATAAAATACTTATATAATGAGTGTGATAACATTATCATGTCCATATCACAAAAAATGCCCACATTCAATCTTAGTAGAATCGTCAGGCTGTTTTCCACAGCCAAAAACAACTCCACTTCAACGCTTCATAAAGAGACTTGGTTATATAGCATCCAGGGCCACAGAGATCAGTTCTGCACTCTCTAAGCCTCATAAAGGGGCTTGGTTATAAAGCATCAAGGGTCTCATGTGATCAGCTGTGCACTCTCTAAGCCTCATAAGGAGACTTGGTTACGGAGCATCCGGGGTCCCAAATGATAAATTCTGCATTCCCCAGCCCTCATAAAGAGACTTGGTTCTACAGAATCGGGTTGATTTAGTCATAGTGGAATAGTGGGAGAATAGTGGGAACATAATGGGGCGTCTATCGATAATTCTTACCGCAATCTGGATGACACTTGAGGGGGCAAAGTTTGGTGAAATAATCACTGGTGCAAACATTTTCGTCGGGCCACGATTCGTAGATACAGTCGTCTGTGTTTTTACACTTCTCTACAATAACATAAAAAAATTGTACCAATATTATGCTCAATTAATATGTAGGCCTATATAATGATACTGATAATGACTAGGATGATAATAATGATACTGATGATGAAGATGATTACAATGATAATGGTGATAATAACAATAACAATTATGAAGACGATGATAAGAATAATGATAATAATAAAACATAATATTAATAGCGATGAAATAATAATAATGAAGATGATAATGATTACGGTAATAGTGATTCGTTATGATATTGTATATTTTCTGTTCATTTTCATGTTTAATGTTGTTTTTGCTGCCTTTGAAGTGGGGCGGGGGGTGGCGACAGTGACGGAGAGTTTCTATGTTGTCCCTTAACTATTTTCTATATATACTGTAACTTTGATTTGTTTAGTTTTAATGCATGCTTAAAAATGGTCGAATAAATGTTGAATAAATGAAATTAAATGAAAATTAATTGATAATAACGATAATTATGATAAGGAAGATTTCACAACCTTACAAAAAACGATAACGAATACACCATTATCATTATCGTTATTCGTGCCTAAAACACTATTGACAATGGGCTATACGACCTGAATAAAAATCCTTGATTCATGCAAAAGATATGCTACTGCAGGGGAAGGGTTGTCTAATAATTTGATGACGTAACCGTATTCGTTATCATTTTAGTAAGCTTGTGAAAAAACACCCTAATAACGATATTAACGGTAATCATTGTAATAATAGGGAGTTTTCGCTGCACGACGTTAACCTTAACGTTAACGGATGACGTCATAATTTATTCATATTGCGTTGCGGAGTACGTTAATTTCAGGATTTTACGTGTTCGACGGACGTTAGTTAGGGTTTGCCCAAGCGTATTTCGATTTGTTTACAAAAGGGGCGGAGTTATCGCGTTGCAAGTTGGGTACTAACGTTAAAGTTAAGGTTAACGTCGTGCGACAAAAACTACCTAATGATAATATTGATGATATTTTTTAATACGCACCACTGCAAAATGAGCCGTAATAACCCTTATTTTTGTAGCAGTCACAGGTACATGTCTCCTTATTTAATACACCTTTCTTGCACTTTCTCTTGCACTCTGGAAAATACAAATAAAATCAATTAACATTAATATCATTATAATTCCCGTTGTCTTCATTATTGTTATATTATTGTTATTATCGTTATTGTTATCAATATAATCATCATTTAAATATATAAATAAATATTTCGGTATAAAAATACATACATCCTTAGCAGGCAGTTAAAAACTAAAGTGACACGGTTACAAATAGAATATATAAAACTCCACAAATTATCATTAAAAGTTTATAGCAATTGTTAATAAGATCACATTATCATTATCAATATCCTCTTCTTATCACACACATTATCATTATTTCTATCATCATTCTTAACATTATCATCATCACTATTAATTATCATTATCATTATTTTTATCAATATCAATCATTGTATTATCATTAATATTATTATCAATATCATTATTAATTAGTCCAAAATAGTACCTTACAAGCAAATTAACAGAGTGTATACTTACTACAATTCCCATCTTCGCACGCAGCTGTATTTAGAAAAAACGGAAGATGTTTCATTAGCCTGTTATTGATACAGTATAATGTTAAATTCGTCATAAAAAAAATTGTTTGATTCAGCGTTCAATCCTTGTGAGTTAAGAGTATTTTTGGTGTGAAAAAACACTAAGGATAGCTCAGTAAGTCCGAAGAACTGTTTCCAGTGAGATCCTTCTGGTGGTGATTAGGGCAGCAGGCATACATCGGGAGACAATCACTTAATCTTTTCCGAAGAGTGTACTGCGTTCTTTAATATGCGCATGGGCGCATATTGTTGCACACCGGACCAACAGATGAAAAGTCTCACCCGGAAAACCAGTGCGCTATCATAACTTATTTTCTAGCCTTCCAGCTGAAACACAAGGAATCGAACAAGGGACCAAAGTACGGAAATGAACTCCACATCCGCGGTTGAGCACACACGGAGTGGCTACCAACAGTTTAGTGGACTGGGCTAGATAAAAAAAAAATGAAAATTTCCGTTTCATAGTGTTAAATGAAGCCGGGTACTCACTGCGTCGTACGACGAATCCAACTCCGCTCGCTGTGAACGCTAGACGACGCTCCGTCTACCGTACTGATTTTTGGTGGCAGTCTGAACGGATCGTTATTAAAAACGATCCGTGCGCGCGCGTCGTGATGCTGCGTTGTCCATAGAATCGAGTCGGCCGCACGACCATCAGGCGCAGTGAGTGCTCGACTTAATTCTTAAACCTTCGTCTTACCGCAAAATTTGTCAACACAGAACTTGGTGTTGTCAGGACATTTTGAGCATGTTTTTCCCTTCTGGTAAGGCCTTTTGCCGTTGAAGTTACCACTTTACATAAAAGAAAACGTATTCAACGTTAAAGATCGAAGGTAGAGTATTTAGTTAAATCTTCAGTAGCATACGCCTATATCTCTTTCCACACTATCAAATTGTATCTGACAAATGTGTGTGATGTGGCTATATGGACTTGATGATGTCATTTTACAACCAAATATAGGCATATCACAGTTATTTGTCACATTTTATTATATGACCAGAGCTTTAAAAAATTGATACTTCTTTCATACCAATACAACTTAATAAAAAAAAAAAACAAACCAATACAACTTAATAAAAAAAAAACAAACAAACAAAAAAACACCTTTTGACTTTAAGCCAACCAACTTCGTCGCAATATATTTTTACTATTGAAATTGAAGTCTTATACATAATATATATTTTATGAAAATGCAGAATATTAATACACATGTAAGTGTAATTTATATCCGTTTAAAAATAAATTTAATTTCACAATTGTTGGGATTCGTAAAAGTGAAAACTGGCTCCCAGCGGGAGCGTGTGTCTACGGCTTGTTAACATAGTTTTTATTTCTTTGTTTTTTGTTTTTTTAGGGTTTTTTTGTGTTTGTTTTTTGTTTTGTTTTGTTTTTGTTTTTGTTTTGTTTTTGTTTTTTTGTGGCTACTTTTAACTCATAACCCATCCACGCATCCTGTGTTGGCAATTCATTTGAATAACTGTACAAGTAACAGATTGTTGACGTTTTAGTTCTTTCTAGGTCTTATTTAGGCATATGGCATCATTTCGTAGGCTTATTTTCAAAGACTGTTCATGTTTATCTTTAGGTAGCTTATGACGCAATATCCCATCATGCATCTCCACCGGATTCACTCTTACAAGTAGATAACGGTAGACAAGTGTCTACCATAGAGAAAGAAAACAATGTCTACTGATCCACAAAGGGGCAGACACAAAAACAAGTGTACTTACGCTGGTGAGTAATTGCATACAAGAATATACCCGAATATCCCCGGACATTTATTGTAGTTGGTAGCGCAGCCAATCTTCAAGCTTCTTGTGTCGACCATCTTTAAAATTAATGTTTTAAAATATCATTAAGTTGTCCTATATATATCATATATATATGTATATATATATATATAGGCCTACTGTAAATGTATTATGGGGAAGGCTAAGACAACAAATTACAAGGGAGACGTGTTTCCAATTTTAGGATTCAGATGTATTTTTACTTCAATGAATTTTGTTGTGCACCCCAGCTCAATGTTGAATATTGAATATTCAACACGATTTCTATAAGCAATATTAACACTTTGCCCTATGGTAACTTGAGCAGTTAACATCTGACCAATGAGAACATGACCAGCAATACGCGCTTGTCACAAAAACAAAAATGTTGCAGGCTGTTGCTTTGCTTGTGGGCATTAGCAACAATTTCCAAGGGGCGGGGCTTAACGGAAAGGTCCATCTATTTAGACTTACCTGGGTATAATGGCCGCAGACTCCATCGCATTGTTCTTTGTTATACTTGTAATGTTCGCTTTCGTCGTACCATGACTTAAGAGCGCCATGCAAAGTGGTGTATATGTGACCGGTGTATGGTTCCGAACTGAATGCCAGGTTTTCTCCATATCCGCTTCCGTAATTATGGCCACTCGGACACCGCGATGCCCAATCCGCGGCGACCGCCGCAACCTCCTGGTCCCATTCCTATAATAAAGGATGTAGTAAAGATATCTATAAAAAATATCATTATTGATAAGGTTATTTCAACGGGAATTTTTACTGGATTAGTTTATTGCAATAAAAATAATGTGAATTCGACGTAATAATATCATACGGTATGTGATATAACTTTCTGCAGTCGTTAAACAGACAAGTGCGATAGAAACTATACTATATATAAAGAATTAGAACATGGTATGTCTAAGATATATATTAGCCTATTATATAGTGGACCTCCTAGTAGAGTGCATTAGCTTTAGACCAGATTCCTGAGAGAGAAAAAATGATACGTTGTACAACTGATTTTTGTAAGACACAGAATAACCTTTGACGAAAAAAATCGTGAACGGTATATGCAGATTTTTCGAATATTTAAAAACTGAGGGAAGTGTGCAAAAGGATAGTTGCGACCTCTTTCCCACAGTTTTTTTTTTTTTTTTTTAGATTCTTCCATGTAGTACGTACTGCTCTAGTTTTACAACTTACCAGTTTGCGCATGTCTGCTGCGTTGGGCGTTACGTTCCTTCGATACTCATTGTGAATATCAACAATGTATTTCATTTCTTCCTCACGAAGACTGTTCGCATTCTATATAAAGAAAACATCATGATAATCATAAAATGTTTTACATCCTTAAAATATAGAGTTCTCTACGTCAAATAGGAAGCTTTCGATCTGAGCGAGGACAGTACCGAACGCTAGGACGACTAGAATTCACACAACCGTCACCGTCCTACGTTCTGCATAACGTTAATTCGGGGGCCAAAATGCGTCCTATATTCCAGAGAAGACTACGAGAAACGAGAATTTCTCGCATGCGCAGATGACTTCTAGTGACGTCATTACGTTCTAGGCTCCCTAATATCGTTTCTAAAACTAATAATTTCTTCATTCACTTTCATAAATATAAAAACATTCATATACAAGTCAATTTAGATTAATTCCAAATAGGCAAAAGCATAAAGGGAAAC
>NW_022742159.1:1093129-1095019 GCF_011630105.1 Anneissia japonica | reverse complement strand
TAGATGTATTAAATACTTCTTTATCTTTCTATATTCCCCACGCTACCCCCACCTCCCCTAAAAAAAAGATAAGGTGTGTTGTGAGAGGGAAGTATAATGCATGTAGTGGAGCATCTCGGGTGTGGAATGGGGAAGGCTAAGACAACAAATTACAAGGGAGACGTGTTTCCAATTTTAGGATTCAGATGTATTTTTACTTCAACGAATTTTGTCGTGCACCCCAGCTCAATATTGAATATTGAATATTCAACACGATTTCTATAAGCAATTAACACTTTGCCCCATGGTAACTTGAGCAGTTAACATCAGACCAATCAGAACATGACCAGCAATACGCGCTTGTCACACAAACAAAAATGTTGCAGGCTGTTGCTTTGCTTGTGGGCATTAGCAACAATTTCCAAGGGGCAGGGCTTAACGGAAAGGTCCATCTATTTAGACCTACCTGGGTATAATGGCCGCAGACTCCATCGCATTGTTCTTTGTTATACTTGTAATGTTCGCTTTCGTCGTACCATGACTTAAGAGCACCATGCAAAGTGGTATATATGTTACCGGTGTATGGTTCCGAACTGAATGCCAGGTTTTCTCCATATCCGCTTCCGTAATTATGGCCACTCGGACACCGCGATGCCCAATCCGCGGCGACCGCCGCAACCTCCTGGTCCCATTCCTATAATAAAGAATGTAGTAAAGATATCTATTAAAAAATATCATTATTGATAAGGTTATTTCAACGGGAACTTTTACTGGATTTGTTTATTACAATAAAAATAATGTGAATTCGACGTAATAATATCATATGTGATATAACTTTCTGCAGTCGTTAAACAGAAAGTGCGATAGAAACTATACTATATATAAAGAATTAGAACATGGTATGTCTAAGATATGTCAAAATATATTAGCCTATTACATAGTGGAACTCCTAGTAGAGTGCATTAGCTTTAGACCAGATTCCTGAGAGAAAAAAAAAAACGATACGTTGTACAACTGATTTTTCTAAGACACAGAATAGCCTTTGACGAAAAAAAAATCGCGAACGGTATATGCAGATTTTTCGAATGATGACTGAGGGAAGTGTGGAAAAGGATAGTTGCGACCTCTTTCCCACTTCCCTCCCTCTTTTTTTTTTCAGATTCTTTTTTTTTTTTCCAGATTCTTCCATGTAGTACGTACTGCTCTAGTTTTACAACTTACCAGTTTGCGCATGTCTGCTGCGTTGGGCGTTACGTTCCTTCGATACTCATTGTGAATATCAACAATGTATTTCATTTCCTCCTCACGAAGACTGTTCGCATTCTATAAAGAAAACATCATGATAATCATAAAATGATTTACATCCTTAAAATATAGAGTTCTCTACGCCAAATAGGAAGCTTTCGATCTGAGCGAGGACAGTACCGAACGCTAGAACGACTAGACTTCACTCACCCGTCACCGTCCTACGTTCGGCATAACGTTAATTCGGGGGCCAAAATGCGTCCTATAATCCAGAGAAGACTACGAGAAACGAGAATTTCTCGCATGCGCAGATGACTTCTAGTGACGTCATTGCGTTCTAGGCTCCCTAATATCGTTTCTAAAACTAATAATTTCTTCATTCACTTTGATAAATATAAAAACATTCATATACAAGTCAATTTAGATTAATTCCAAATAGGCAAAAGAATAAAGGGAAACAAAATGAGAAGCAAAAGACGAAACTTCGATTTAGTTAAATGTATATGTTCTGAACTAAGACCTATTGATGCAAAGTTGCTTAGATAAAAATGTTAATTCTATAAAATCATTTCTTACAATTCGCAAGCATATAAAAGAATATATAAAAAGATATGTATACATATATATAGGCCTACATAAGCCTATATATATAGGCCTATATATATA
>NW_022742159.1:1089345-1091685 GCF_011630105.1 Anneissia japonica | reverse complement strand
CATTTCATGAAGATTATATTAAATAAAGTATGTTATATTATAATTATATACCGTATAATGTGATATAAAAAAATAAAATTATTCTATTAAACAATTTAAATTATATTTTATTCCAAAATACCTTTATTCGATTATACACGTTATTGGTTGTTAAAAAATGATATAATAAAGAAAATAAACGGTAATGCCATGAAGGTAATGGAAAAAAAAATTGATATAGAAGAAAATATTGTACTGTACTGTACTGATTGTTTGAATAAAGGTGGTGGTTACGCCACGAAAGAGAAAAAAAAATAGAAAGCAATTAAATTTGTAATTATAAAGAAAACAAAGTGAATACATTAATCACTATAAATCGCTTTAGGCGGGAGTAAAAAGAAACGTGATTGAGCAATTTTACACGGTCAAAAAATACACCACATGGAATGACCTTCCAAACAGTGGTTAAAGCTAAGTACAGGATTAGTGATGCGAAATGACCCGTAACCATAATTTTATTAGAATAGCTTTATTGAATTTCTTTAAAAATCTAAATTTAAAAAAAAAAAACTCTCTGAAAGTACCCCAGCATTATCATCAATTGTTTGCAAAGTCTTGCAAAATATTTCTACCAACTCAAAAGTTACTGGAAAGTTGGAATAATGGTATGGTGCCATCTAGACTGGGTTCCAGTCCCCAATCTTTGTCTTTAAATCTATTTTGACACCAATGGCGTTCCATATTACCTATTTGCTTGGCGTTTCATAGTATACTTTTTCTTGGATTAAAAGTTTCTCGATATATACCGTCGCTGGTGGCGCTCTCCAAAATTAACTAATACTAGGAAAACCTATAATTAGAGACGTGTGGCAAGTATAGGTGCCATCTACATAAAAGGAAGTTTATGTAGATATAAAGGCTGACACTCAATGCGTCGTACGACGGTCGTACGACCGTCGCATGATGAATCCACATTTGCTTCCGGCGAGCGATAGACGCTGTCTGCTGATTGTCAGTGACAACCTGAACGGATACTCATCAAAAAAGACTCATAAAAAGACTATCCGTTGGGTCCGCGTCGTCGCTTTGCCGTCGCGTCGCCATCGCACGCAGTGAGTAACCGGCTTAAGGTAGAATGGAATGAAGAATTCAATGATGCATGAGTGGTACACCTCTCCCCGGCCCTCCCCACATACTCTGACTCTTTTGAAAACAATATACAAACATGTATAACTTACATGAATGACGATAAGAACCAAACACCAGGCAAGTATGAGTTTCATGATTGAAGCCTTACAACTTTCAACAATTCGTGCGTGTATCAATTAACAGATATTGGACTCAGTCCTTTTATTGCACAATAAGTGAAGGGCTGGGTTGAAGGAAGGATGCGAATGATTACGAGGCCAAACGTTATTAGGAAGACAATTTGGATACAAAGGGAGCGGTAAGCGGTTAGTACAAACCTAAAATAGTTTCGAACGGAACTTTTTTGTGTAATAGATCGTATAAGACGGATGCGTTACTCAATACTATAAAAATAGAAATAGTGTAGGTGCGTGTGTACTATCATCACTTAACTGATGAAGGTCATTTCCAAAAACTCTTAATACACTTGCGTATCTTAGGCTATATTTAAAATTTTGCTTACCAATTTTGTTTCTATATCGAGACAGCCATTGTTTCCTACTGTGTCAAATCTGTCGGTATTTTTGTTAAACCTATAGGCCCTATATAGTTATATATTAAAAGTATAGATATATAAGCTTTTATATAGGTATAAAAACAGGTCTATATAAACTGTTAAACTAACAAATAGGAACGCTCTTACCTGTACGAAGACTACCAATACCAAACAGAAAAATACGATCGTCATGGTTTTCACAACTTTCTAGCTACAAAAAAAGCAGATTGTGACAACAAAACGACAGTGCTTCAGAATTAAAAATTTTATCAACTTATATAGACGAATGCGGTAATTAAAGTGATGCATTGTTCTTTTTCAAGTTCATTGTCGTTCACAGAAAGATGTTCTTATTAGTTGTTTTGTTAACTACATCTATTTAAATGTATATATTATGTATTTATTAGCTTCATATACATACTCGAGGCGCCTTAATATAATTCCATAAACTCTCCGGTGGGGAAAAAATAATCAAAATCGATGTCACACAACAGGCCTCATGGGACATTGCCTTTGTGTTTCGAGTATTGTCTTCCGAAAACGATTACAAAGTCTTCAAAATGCAATCTTTAACAAAAATTAAAATACATTACAATTTGTAGAATTTAAATACTCGAGGCCAAAATTTTACACAGTAAGTGCCACAAATTAAAGTAGTTGCGGATAGTGCATTACAA
>NW_022742159.1:1020734-1089068 GCF_011630105.1 Anneissia japonica | reverse complement strand
TATATATATATATATATATATATATATATATATATTTTAGGAAAAAGGTTCAATATCGTCGGCAGTAGAGTGCTCGATACCGGGGTAGAGCTAAATACAAAACAAACGAAGGAAAAACTTGGTTATTTCATATTATTTATTATATATATATATATATAGGCTTATATATAATATATTTATTATATATATATAGGCTTATATATAATATATATATACCGTACATAAAGTATTACAGTCAAAGGTTATATCGATAATTAGGTCTAATGTACTTCTGTTGCAAGTAACCACCATTAGTTGGTATTCCAGTTAGGACTAAGTTTACACTGTATCTTTGAATCAGTCAGATAATGTTTTGGTCCAATTATTTATATTAAACATATTTCTTTAACTATAAAACCAAATTTAACATGAGCCGACAAATCAATATACATATTTGCCGTACACACCATGTGGTGAGATGTTACACCGCCGATGTTCGTTCTGAAAAGGTTCGATTTCATAGGCCGGACTCTTCTGTACCTCAACAAATGTATATGTGTCATATCCACACATGTGTACCGCGAACATCTATGTACAGTATTGATTATGCCTACACTTCCCCGTTCATGCAATTCCTTCAAATAGGTTTTGGAACACAAGGCGTTATGATTTACGCCTACAGATGCTGTTGCCCAGAAGATATTTGTCTGTGGTATTGTTTAATGTTAATGTACAATGCATGTTCTGTAATAAATTTTTTTAAAAAGACAGTGGCTAATGTTATACGCCAGTCTGAAACCAAACTTGCATTTTGATTGGATGTTCTAATCAAATCCATTCACACAACCAGAATATAAATGAATAAAATATAGGCCACTAGGCGCGCAAACACAATTCACCAAAGCGATAAATTTGCAAGTAGCTGTTACGCTCATTATTCATTTCGCTGGAACGCTTGTATACAATTTCTTCAGTGTCAAATTTTACCAGAAGTCTTTATGCATAAATTAATGCAAGTGTTGTTTCATTATAACGTGCAAAAAGGACCAGTTCTGACCAACGGACGCCGACATGTAATTAACTAGTCCAAAGTTCTGAGTAGCAATGCACTTTCTAACTTTCTAATAGGTCAACTCGCATTATTCATGAACGCCAACTAACTTGAACCAGTTCAGGAAATCTCTCGCAATTTTCCGAAAAGGCCTTATAAACGATGTATAAAGTATAAACAAACTTATATGAACATTGCGATGTAAAGGTAAAGGTAGGTGAATAACCCATAACTTGCTTTATGAAAGTGCTGGATTTCGTATACTGCAGCAGCCGTAGAGACGCATTAAAATGTATCATCCGTGGCTTTTACTTTTTCTTTAAGATTTTAATTTATTCACAAATCGCTGCATTATTGTATTATAAATGAACAATTTTACTTCTGATTTTTCAGCTAGCATTGTGCAACAGTTGTTGGTGTTGCAGGTTTTAATAGATATTCTAAATAAGTTAAAATATCTTACAAAACACAATCAACAAATCATTATACATTATAACTAAGTAAAATGCAATAGAAAAAGAACCCCTTTAACATTTCATTTATAGAGAGCACAGGAAAGAGATCAAAGAAACTAATCTATTGCAATCGTGATTGGTCAATCTCTTGAAATGAAGTCAAATCATTCAAGCATCACTGGCGTTAGCTCAGTGGCATTACCTAATCTGGGGTCTGCAGGTAGCGTTAATAATGCCACGGAGGTGGCGCTGTGAGTGGCGTAAGTAACGCCACTGCCTAGTTCACACACAAGGGCGTACACTACGCCAGCCTTACGCTGTGTGTGTGTGTGTGTGTGTGTGTGTGAACATAGCCTTAGGCCTATTCAAGTTTAATGACCCATCCATCATCATCCAACCGGATTTACTCTCACAACTTACAAGTGAGACGATAGCTAAGTGTCTTCTGCCCCCAAGGGCAAAAACGAATAAAAATACAAGGGTTAAGACAGCATCACATCCGGTTTGCACATGTTTATTCAACAAATCTGTTAAAGGTCACATTGAAAGGTGAAATTTGATACCCGAAACTGCCCTCACACGGTCAGTACTTTGCACAAGAAAATGGAGATTCCGAAATACTGCTATAGTATCAACAAGTTAAAATTACTCCTTTCAACAATTTATATAATATTTATAAATCCTTCTACTGTATATAAAAATAAGCTGAGCTTAAAATGATAAAAGAAATTCAAAGAAGATCCCCGGTGCATTAAATTAGTAGGCAAGGTTTTGAAAGTGTTAGTGATGTTTTTGTATATACAAGTTTACAAAATAGGTTTAAAATGTTTAATACTGTAGTAGTAGCAGCTATCTTAAGTAGGTGATATGTAGTAGGCTTTTGTTTTGGAAGGACCATTAAAATAAAACAGAAATATATCTTTTTGACATTAGGTATACACAATTAATTAAGCAAAAAAGTTAATTAAATTAAACGTCCATCCATGTTGTTTAAGGTTTGTATGATAGAAGTAACAAATAAATAAATGTTTTTCCTACACCATGTAGATATCTAAGTGGTGTAACACAAAAATTTACAGCACTGTATCATTAATGGTCATCCATTTAACATTGACCATCCAGGCCTGGATGATCATAGTAAATGACCATTCCAAGACAATGTTTAGGTCATACTGTAGATGGCCATAATGAATGACCACCCCAAAATGGACACTATTTATGAATGGTCATCTGTGGATGGACAAAATACTATCATCTATAGAAAGCTGTAACAACCATTCAAGGACAGAAAACAGAATGACCATTTAAGGATGGACACCTGCAATAATGACCATTCACTAACAGACACAACAACCATCAATGTAGAGGTTAGAGCAATACCAATCGACATGGGGGAAGATGAACCCAATAATTATTCACAATTGTATCCATTCACAACCAGTGAATTCGTATCGATTATAGATTGAATGTCTTGCATAACATTGACGTAAAAAACCTTGACATGTCAATAAATAAATAATAAACGATATACTCAACTCAAGAGGATGTAAAAAAATCACTCAAAAACCATGAAAAAGTCTTGATGAAAACTACATACAATATACCCTTACGTTCAATCTTAATAAATATATCTTGTTTAACTTAGAAATTAAAAACAAGATTAATGGCAGTAAATTTAAACTCATGTTGTCTAAACAGACACCAGGTTACATTTCATCATGGATCATGCATTATGGATCAAATCCAAAACTAATTTGCGACATAAATACAATTTTTAGGTTGCAATTTTTCTTGCATCAATGTGGAAATATACAATTCTAATCTTGTTTTAGTATCCACTATTTTATGCAATACAGACACAAACGATACATTGTCATACCTAGATTTATATATCAAGTACCTAATGTTTTATACAAAACTTCCACAAAGCAAAATCTTTATTATATGAAGGTAATTTGCTATTCAAAAAATGGCATTTAAAAATGAATTTTTATTCAGTGATTGGTTATAAAATATATCATGATTGTAGACCTTTTCCAGATACTGATAAAAACTTTATAATACAGTTAATTCTTAATGAAATAAAATGGACTATTTTGAATATACCCAGATCAATGGGGCTAATGTATTAATAAGGGAGGATCATAAAAGTACTGTTTATCATTTACTCTGCTTGTCTAACTCTATTTAGGAATTTACCATATATTGTGTTCTGGATATTAGTTCATCCAACGTTTATTTTTCAAGGTAATTTCTTTGAAAATGTACAGTTTAAAATTTACAAGCAATTGCCATTCATCACAGGCAACATTCAATAATAGAAATAAAAAATTAAAAACTGTTTTATGCATTCACCATTAGATGATATATTTTATAACATGATTTTTAAACTTCCTATCCAAAGAAGGTAATTCATTTATAGAATTCAATTCTCCCTATATAATATACTGAACAAACCAGGCCAACAAAGCATCTGCAGGGGCGGGTACAGATGTGTCCTAATGGGAAAGTCCTAGTCCGATTAGCAGGGGTGGATCCAGAATTCTTCAAACAGGGGGAGGGGGCACAACATATTCAGAATAGGTAAGTGAGAGTGCTAATTTCAATATATGCCTTGAAATTTTATAATTTTGTGGCAAAAAACCGGGGAAGGGCACATGCCCCCTATTGGATCCGCCCCTGATCTGCGTACTTCACACTATTACCCCTATCTATATATTTCACAAAACCTGACTCCTATATTTCTATCATTATACTCTTTCCAAGCCTATAGGCGATCACTGATAAAAAAAGAATTCCATCTTTCTTGACAATTTTGTGCTTAAAAAGTAGAGTAAATTATATCATTTCAGATTAAAAAATAGACAATAAAGATGTTCACATTAGAAACATTAAGTTAAAAGTTTCCAACTATTACAGATTTTTTTTTAAAGAAAATATTTTCAAACTTAAACCTGGACATGAGTAAATCCTAATTTACTTAAATACTAGGTATTTGGGAATATGTAAATTACAAGTATTTATAATGGATATTAGCAGAAATTAAATTTGCATCATCATCAACATCATCACCGCCATCATTCATCAACATCATCTTCCCCACCACCATTCATAAATAGATATCAAATGGTTATTTTATATACATATACAATAATACTTCAGTGAAATTTGCAATACATACATGGAATAGAGGGCAGCAGACTGCTATTTGCTGCCTCTACCTCATTCCAGCTATACATCCGACTCAACGACACTGTGTGTTGAATGGCTAGAACTGGCAGATGATGAACGAGACCTGGACATGCCAGTGTCCTCATTGGATGTTTCGCCAATGCTGTTTCTCATCGGTCGCTGTTGCGCAATTCTTGGCGTTGTTTCAGGTTGGCCATCTATTTTTGCCAGAAAAAGAAAAGGAGATTTTATTGTCCCAATCCAAAATCACATATCAAACATGTAAAATATAAATAGAAGAGTTATGAAGATTAGAATAAATATATAAAATTATATGTTAATAAATAATTTTCCATTAGATAAAATATCTACACAAGACAATAAAAACAAAAATTGAAAAAAATATTTTTAGGAGTACAAACTACAGCTTTACTTAAATAATGAAAAAATAATTGACACCTATTACCCACCTTCTGCTATACTGCCATGTGCCAATGAATTATGGGAAGTCTTTTGGGCCATATGTTTGCTGCCCTCATCATTGCTAGGTCGACAATGGATATCACCATTGCTATGAAATCGCATATCTCTGTTACTACGCACATCACCGTTGCTTTGATGATGAACGTTGCCGTTGCTGGTGTACGGATGCGTAGATCTACAAACAATTCCATTCGGAGTAAATCGAAGGTCTTCACGTTTAACTGGACGGACGTAGGACGGATGTCGATGTTCCAGCATCCCTTGCTGACTGTTCAACTCTAACGTTGTTGCACCACAAATTCCGTTTGGTTGTGCAGATAAATACTGAGATACATCAATTGGGATTTCGGCATCTTGTGGCATCATGTACAGGGGCCTTGGTTCTATGTGACCATTGTGAGTGCCATACTGCCCACTATCATATCTAGGGTGTTGTTTATATGCAGGACACGTATTTATTTCTCGGTTATTGAAATCTTGTGAACCTTTCGTGTATTGCGACGTTCCATAATAACCATTCGACCAATTCATAGCTGTATATCAAAAAGAGAAGTTAAGTAAGACCTTTTTTAAAATACTTGCCTATAAACAATTACCATAACAAATCAAAATATAATTCACATTACTCTACTAAAAAATGACTTTATAATTATTCTTAATTAAATTAATTGGCACACTGATTATTTTGAGTTCATTAGCCAGAACTTGGCTGGATCATTTCCAATGTGGTCTAAACATACAATTAGACATCAGAAGAGCGCTTGAGATGCAAATTCAAACTTGAATTAATCTATCTTTGCCTTATGAACAAAAACATCCTGTACTCTCATCCTATACTTGGCCACAATTGATCTCTTAATTTAATTCATATTAAGATAAACTGCATATTATTGCAGCCCAGTGTATGTGCATAATGTTTTTCTGAAACTGTAAGCAAAAAACAAGAGACTAACCACCAAACCCATTTCCATTTGGTTGTCGTGACCGCCAAATACACATGCCAGCAAACATAATAAAGATAATCACCATGGCACCAAGAATAACACCAATACATATATACAAGATTTCTTCTTTATCTGTGAAAAAACAGAACATGTACTAAAATTAAACATCAACTAATATAAAAAACCCCATATTTTTTAATTATTAGAAAACATTTATATAGTCTAAGAGTTGTGTAGTGTACAATACTAGGTCTCTATGCACTCCCAACAAATATCTAATAGCGGTTGAATAAAAGAAACAATTAAGATGAAAAAGAGACAACAAAAACCATCCACAAAAAAAGAAAACAATTAGATAGGCGAGAAAAGACGAGGAATTGGATGGAAATTTCTGTATTTTGATGGGAAAAGAATTCTAGAATTTTGGTGACCGTAACTAGCATTAACAATGATTTTAGGCTCATTTAATACTTTTATCTTGTCGAAAATATCAAAAATACATTTATCTTTACCAGCTGTATTAGTCTGCTCTTCAACAACGGGCTGTACATCAGTTGGCGACTTGGGCGTGACGGGTGGCTTGTATACAGGTTTCTCAAAATCGGGCAACACATTGTAATTCACAGGCTCTGCCAAATTGACAAACAAAATGATTGGTAAGATACAGTACACATATTCATTTTATGTTAATAACATTCATATGTTATGTTATATGGCTAACTAGATGCATTAGGGTAGATCATAATCATATTTTACAAACAAATGTGGTTACAAGAAAGACAATAGGTTCCTGTGTACAATGTAAAAAATACATGGTAGATTATACTCTGCAAAAAAGTCATAACACAGGAGTGAAGTGGAATAGCTTAGTGGTTGAAATTCTTGCCTTATAATCACAGGGTCCTGAGATCAATTCCTTTGACAGCAGGACTTTTTCTAAGATATAAAGCAACTCGGCTCCTAAACCTCATAAAGAGACTTCGCTGATAAAAGCATCACATTATATCATTACTTAAGAAGGCTAACTTCTCCAGGATATGTTCGAAGGGCCACCCTCTATAAATATGGTTTTTAAAAAAAATACTAGGAAGAAAAAAAACTACCATCTGGCAATAATGTGGGCCCGATGATACCATGATGAAGAAAACTTTGTATTTGCTACCAAACTGTACATTCAAATGTACAGAAATTTGACACAACGACAAATTTATGTGCAATTATGAATGTCTCTGTTTCTACGGTATATTATTAATAAACTTACCATCTGTAGATACGGACATTACATTGCTAAATTCGCCTTTACCATAAATATTGAAGCTCTGTATCTTGATGTCGTACAACATATCGGGATCAAGATTCTTGATGATGTAGCGCTTTGTGTCAGTACCAGAGATGGTCTTGGTCTCATATTCATCATCAGTATCGGCGCGATACTTGACATAAAACCCTTCGACTGGTTGTGTTTCTTCTTCCATGTTGTACTGTTCAAAAATAAACAAATATTGATAAGTAGGCTGCTGGGCTAAGGTACTGTAGTATATTTTATACCTTGTTTGGCAAACTTTAATCCAGTGGGCAGGTGGTCAAGAAATTATTGATGGATTAAACAAATGCGGGTTAATAAATAATAGAGGGCGACACCCTAAGGCCCTTGCTTTAGATCTTATGGTGTGTTGTTAAAATAATGATACTGTGTCGAAAACTGTTCACTAATCAAAATGATATATGCTTCATATTTATTTGTTGATGAAGTGGGGATAATAGTAATGTGTTAAAATATAGACAGGAAGATAGAAAAAACTTACAGTCCATTCAACAATGATGGACGTGGTGCTTTCGGGACTGCAAAGTGTAATATGCGGTTTGATTACAGGCTCTAGTACTTCATCAACACCACCATCGAGCTTAAACCTGTGCGATGACAAACTCGGTTGACTTGAACCAAAATGATTTGTCGCAATCGTACGAAAACGATATATACTACCTGTAAGGGAATTTCCGAAATGAGATTACTGAGACACTCAAAAAACAAAAACATTGTAAAATTATATAGATTAAGTACCCACTTGGGTAGCACACACTTTCACTAATGAAACAGGCTGGAAAGCTTGCAAATTTAAAGGCTTGTGTCAAAGGTTAAGCATGCAAATACTTGTGTAAAGAAAAAGTAAATCAAAAAACATCTCTCTAAAAGGGGATTTTTTTGTGGCCAACTAAATATTTGAAAGAATTACCTGGTGTAAGATCAACTATTCGATGAATACGCTTATCAGCCGAGATGGATCCTGTCACGTTTTGCCATTCAGTATTCTCAAATACAGTCAATTTCTGAATGTAGAATTCGGAGACTGGGGCGTCAGGATTATTTTCATACGTCCACTTAATATCCACCGACGATGATGTAATTTCAACCACGCCTGGTTTTCCAGGTGCATTTGGAACTATAATAATATATAAAACATACTTGAATTACAGTGAAGTACAGTACAGTATTTCTATATAACAGGAAGCTTATTATTACATGACGGTAGGACCTACAACACAGGTGGGTGAAGTGTGGCCCGGTAGTGATTTTATGTGGCTCGCGACAACAAATTAAAAACCCTATGTGTGCGGCCCGCCAACCATCTTTGGCTAGAAACCAATTTGTTATTTATGGTCCGACACCGATCATCTATAAAAAGTGATATTAAAACTGACAAACAAATGGTATGAAAGCAGTTCATGAAGGTTTTTGGAAGCACACAGGAATCATCAAAACTTGGATGTGGCCTTCGGTGTTAAATCAAAAATTCACTTCCGACCGATTTTTATGCCCACCCCTGACCTAGAACATAATGATGTCACAAGCAGTCATCAGCGCATTCGAGAAAGTCAAGTTCTTGTTGTTACGTAGATTCTAGGATGCATTTGGCCTGAATGATGAGTTAATCTGTTCTAGAGGTATGTCGTCATTCAAATCGAAAGCTCACTACTCCCAGTTATCCTCTTGCAGCCAATCCAGAGATCAAGTTCAATGCATGGTGACTTGAGGTATGGAACTGTAGGTTTTTTTTTTCTTACCTGCACCATTTTTGATGGTGTGAGGTACAATGATTTTTGGCGATGTCTTTGCGTCGTCGCTTACAGGGATTTCCTCCGGTGGTATGATTGGTATGGTGGTCCGAGGCGTGGGCGGTGTTTCTACCATCATTTCTGTCACAAAATAACATTTTCCATTAACACTTTATCCTCAGAAAAAAAAAAAGTTATAACTGATGTGACTAAAGATACTTCTTGCAGAGGTGAGGCATGTTGTACAAAAATTGAAATTCAAGTTATTGGTATTTCTAGATACCTGTGTATGTAATCTTTAAAATGAGGGGTCATTCATTGAAATTAGACATTTCAAGCCTAAGTTATTGGAAGTGTATGTACAGCACTCTTAGAGTCCAGATAAACATGAGTAATTGCCTTATTTGTGCATACACTGTTTAATAGAATTGACTATCAAAATAATGTTAAATAAACAATTTGTTGACCACTTCTAGAACTAATATTTTGGGACATGATTAATAAGACATTAAACTGTTGAGAAAAAAAAAAACAAAAAAACAATGTTAGAATTTTAGGCCATTTTTTGAGCTCCTATATTTTATAGCTCATTTACTCAATGCTGGCCTGTGCGTCAACTTATCCATTTCACCATGACTTGCCTCATAATACTAACACATCCAAGACAGCACTAATACTACCAACATCATATTATTAACAAATATTACTAATGTGCAGCATAGATTAAATTCACTTGTGCAAAGATAATGGTATCATGGTTGAAATACCTGATGAAGTTTACATGATAGTTAACAAAGGTAATGCATCTCATCTCATGGGAATTAGGTGCAAAGCCGCTCCCTCACTGCATTGTATGAAAGTAGTACGACCGTCGTCCAACAACTACAACGTCGCTGTGAGCGCCAGACGACGCGACGCAGTCTACTGATTATTGGTGGCAGCCTGAACGGATTGTCATTAATAAAGATCCGTGTGCATCGTGGTATTGCGTTCTCCTTAGAATCGCGTCGGCCGACAATCATCAGGGCCAGCGAGTGCCTGGCTTAAGGAAAAGCTCTCTAGGATCTGGCCTGGGTGGAAGACCACCCTGACTCAGTTCCAGACCCACACAAAATGTATCAGTGGGCCTAATGGGTTTTACAGTGTTCACCATATAGTCAAAGTTGTTCTTTGTTGTCACACTTCAAAGAATAATTAAAACCTGGATTGTAAACTTACTTATGACCTTCAGGTAGGCCTTGGCTGAGACCTTCCCAACAATATTTTGCACAATACAAGTGTACCAGCCCGCATCTTCAGGTCGAACGTCTATTATGGAAAGTCCACCTTAAACAAAACAAAAAAAAATATTAAAAAATCAGGATTTTAATAGTATGGAGCAAATATTAGTCAAGAATACTAATGCTACACCATTTGTTACTGCCATAACTGTACTCTTGTTAAGTTATAAAAGTTTTTATATCACTTTGTTAAAACTTTTTATTTACCTGTCTCGGGTACTCCGTCAATATAGAACCGCGAGTCTCCCCTCACAGTCTCCTCGTGCGGATTCAACCACTTCATAAATGGTAATGGTTGACCAGTTATACTGCATACAAAGAAGATCTGTTCCCCCTCGATAGCAGTCATGTTGATGGGTTTTTCTATGATGGACGGCAATTCAAAGCCACCTGAAAAGCATGGAAATATATATCCATATATCAGGGATGGCAGAGAGTACATACCAGTGGTACTAGGTTACTCCCTCATAAACCAAGCTATAATGAATGTGTCAAATACACTAAACAACTAAACTATTAGAGTAGGGTCAGGAATATGTGTTCTCCAACAAAAACATGCACTGTCCCACAAACACATATGTTTATGTTTATTTACCTTGTTTTGTGAGGATTTTGCAACAATATCTAATGCTACAGTCCAATGGAAAACTAGCTTTGCACAAGTCTTAAAATTCCTTAGTCCTGATGTAATACTAGTAACTCATTTCATTTATATTGCTTTTAATTTGACTGGGCAATAATAATTAATAACATTCCAATAATATAGTGTGCTTACGTGAAAACTTGACCTCTGCAGATGACTGGGCTGACCCCAGATCGTTCTCAACGTAACACTGATACATTCCTAGACGTTCCACAGAGAGTTCTTGTATCTTTAACTGGCGACCTGAAGATTTAAGCATTAAGGAAAAATAACACATAAATAGTTAATAGCCACATACCTCAAAACTATAAGTGGATGAAATCTGAAGCAATATTATAAAGTTATTAAAAAAATAACATTGATAAAATTTGGTCTAGCTGTCGCATCATCCATGCACACAGAGAATGAAGATGGATTTGTTGGTTGATGGCTATCTGACCATCAGCACACATAGTATTTGCCCAGAGCTCCACACAGTGTCAAAAAGAAAATAACTCCATCTCCAACTGACAGTCAGGGGATTGGTGGTACGTTAGGCAAGCACTCACACAGAGCAGAGACATGTCGCTGTGTGCCCGGCAAGTTTTACTGAGGGTTAGCAACTTGTGACAGGCCTAATGGACCTAACAAGGTTAGTTTGAAGTGAATTGTAATAACTTACCATTTGCAATATAGTTGGTGTCTAGTGGGTCAATGGGAATTGTATTAAATAGCCATTTAATCTCATCCTCGTCGCCAACCACGCTGCATTTTAAAGAGACGGTCTTAAAAGGGTCCATAGACGTATCTTTTGGTGGGCTTCGGATGGCTGGACGGACTGAGAAGATAATACCGTTATGTTTATAATTGCCTCCAAATGATTTAATTGAATTAATAAGGACAAAATCAATCAGGTAAGTTTCATAGGCTAGAATATTTAACAAATTTAATGGTTGTATGTTGCTGTGCAAAAAATAACTATGGTCACAGTGAACAATAGCTGAAAGTTATAATTGATAGACAAAATTATGACATTAATTAACTGAGAAAAGAATACTTTAACAATACAGAAAACAACTAATCTAGCTTAAACATTTGCATATAGTGCTAACATAGAGTAAAACAATTTTATGAAAGACACTAAAAATTCTAGCCAAACCAGCATTCAGACCATCGCAGACACAAGTAAAAATTAAATTTATTACAAAAAAATGTCAAAAATTTAATAGTTTTAAAATAAAATTTATGAATAAAGATATATCTATATATATCTATATTGTGAATTCTTACATTTGACTTCTAGGTAGACCGTCTGTTCTATGACCGAACGTGTGGTGACATTAGAATATGACATGCAAGTATACGTCCCAAAGTCATGTTTACGGACATTCTCAATGACGAGATTTCCCCACAGTTGTTCGGCCTTATATGTCATGTCCTTATCTCTACGATACCATTGAATTTCCGGCATTTCAGATACACACTCTAAAATGGCGTTTTCTCCTATAATCACTGATGCTCCTCTAGCGTAAATAATTGACCGTGGCTCACCAGTATCTGAAAAATTATATTAATAAATAAAATCAGTCAATAATAAACAGCTCACCGATGACGTCACGATAAAATATGTTTACGCCCTCTAGCGGTAATGTGATGATGGTAGGGCAAAGAATATACTCCTATACTGTTTCACACCTATTTTAAAAACACAAAAAATGCCATGTCTTTACATGTTATTATTTTGTCTGAAAATGATGTTCCTGGTGCTAGTTTTAATGGTAAGAATGTGGAACTGCATAATATGCAGCTGAAACGGTGGTTGACTTGTAGAGGACTAAAACGGTCAGGAAAGCAATATTCACTCATACAAAATCAGTCAACAATAAATTGGACAAATGTTAATATCAATACATTGTAAGCCTATTGTAAAAAATATTCTCACCTCTTTATCTTATGACTGCCTATGATGTAAGACATGATAAACTAGCAGGGAGGATTTTACCTGTTTTGATTGTAAGCATCGTCCCAGAGGTTGCATTTTGACGTTTTTCCGAGACAGGGTTGAATGCTGAACATGTATATACACCAACATCCTCTTCTGTTATGTTGTGAATTTGAAGATTACCTGAGGGAAGGACCCTATAATGATCTATGGAAAAAACAATGACAAAGATCAATAACAGTAGAAAATTTTTTAATGAATTTTGGTCAGTTAGGCATGTATGTGGCAAAGACAAGTCAAACCAGTCACTCGTCGCAAATCGTGTTTCAGAGAAAATGGCCAAAATGTTGGAATGTCAAATTTTTAAAAATCGATTTATTGCACTAAACTACCCTTTATATATCTACACATCATTCTATGCTGTTATTTTCCCCATTTTCAATGTTAAAACAATAATTTTTAAGGATTTAAAGATAGTTTCTGCATGAGAAATGCCTGAAATCATAACTTTGACGGTTAATTTCTTATATATTGTTCTTTAAACAACTGTGTGGTTAAACGCTTGTAACTTCATAAGGAAATGTCCAATTTGAATGATTTTTTACCATTTTATAGCTATTATTTTACTCTCTAACACTGTATTAATAACTCAAAATCGATTTTTGCGACGAGTGACTGGTTTGGCTTGTCTTTGCCACATATGGTGAGTCGATTGGCTGAGCAGTAAGGCCGGTGTGCAGCCTTAACAGCGGTGCTGGTTTGAGGCGCTCCTCGTCCAGGGTTTGGTTGGTCTTCTCAGATAAGGACTTGAAATGCAGGTCCAGTGTAAACATCTGGCACATGTGCTATTAACAACCCATTGCATCTTTTGGAAGAGTACGTAGCTACCCAGATGCTATGGTTCATTTCAGCCCCTGTCGTCGTGGAATGATGTAAACACGTAGCTACTATAAGTGCCTATTTATGGCGGCTGGGTAGTCACGGACCACGCCCTATAGGCTGCAAGTTATGTGTATTCTATCTTTAACTTTAGGCATGGGCAACATAAAATCTTTATTATCATGATCTATATCATAATTATCCTCATCCTTTCTGTTATAATCAACATTAGAAGCAATAGTACATTAAAACTGTCTAAATTAATAAAATGCCTGAAAACGGCTCTACACACCAAATCTAAGAAGGTTCTTCAAAACTTTTTTTTTCCAAGTTGAAACTGCTATCTAAAGTAGATAAGGGACTTCGGCGCATTCATTCTCAATCAGTGTAATATCTACCAGACAAGACTCTTTACCAACAGATTTCAAGACAATTTTTTTTTGTGGAAAAATCTCATTAATAATTGAAGAAAAATTCCCTGAGAGAGAAATTGATAAGATAAACACAATCATTAGAAACAGGAGTGTTCAATTGGAATGCTCAGCCTGAAGTTTTAACCTCTTTAAATAACCATCTCGTCCAGCCTTATCCACTCGCTATACCAAAATGATGAATTGAATTTTTAACTTTTACTCCTTGGGGTGAAAAATAATGCATCTGTTTTGAATAACTTTCTCAGTTGGGTCATTCAACCGACAATAGGCCTATATAATATATATATTTAATTATAAGATGTGTATAAGAGACAGGGGACAACACACTGTACTACTTAAACTACGATTAAATATTTGTCAAATAATATATAAAAGAGTGATAACATTAAAAAAAAACAAAAAAACAATGGAGGTCTAGGTTATATGTGGATACTGCAGTTTTGCAAGAAGAATTTTAGTCATCACATAATAAAAAATATTAATAAAAAATTGCCTCTATAATACACAAGTCAAAGTGTCAAAAAATATTGTAGCCATAGGCAGTAATTAGTTATACACTAATAGTCTTTTAGTAACCCTTACTGACCACTTCCCCTGACTCTATAAGAATTAATTGAATACTGTATGGTGTGTACAGCATAAGATAACAGGTCTATATTGTAAAGTGGTTGAACTATTTATACCATAAACTTAAATTTGTCCCATGGGTTGGACAATTCCTATTAGATAATTTGTCCGTAGTTGTCCCGTTTTGTCTCATAGTCTAGTTTAATGGTTTGTCCACACTATCACAAAAAACAGTCCTGTTATGTCAATATATGGTCATGATGTGAAGTCATCATGATCATATTTAGCCATGTCACATTTTTGTCAAATAACATTTATAGTCTGGACAGGTCTTTATAAGTACTTTACTATTATTTTATTTTAATTTCTTTAAAAAAATGTACTTACCTGAAGATTTTGGAAGTGTTTGTCCATTATAATGAAATTCTATAATAGCTTTTGGCATACTATCTGGTGGGGTGCATTTAATCAAAGCTGTTCCTCCTAGGTACATAGAGGTCTGTGCTTCTGGTTTAAATTTCATTTTCTTCATATCTGCAAACACAAACGAAATATATTTTTTCCCTCGTTAAGATTTATCTGGTTTTTATGGCATGCAATAACTCATTTCTTTCCAAGACTGACAACATAATATACTATATAAAAACAGAATAAACATAATATAAATATAGCAAAAATGCTGTTCTAAAAGTATTAGGCAACGATTCTGTAATTGTCTCCATTGATATTCGAACCTGCAACCCTTCGCTGTCAAGGCGTGTGCCATATCGCTAGACCACAAAGACAATTTCTATTGCCACAGATTCTATAAAAGCTACAGTAGATACACTTCAACATATAAAATACACCCACACAAAGCGGGACTATACATACATACATTCCTGCTTATGATTTTGTATTTCAATAAAGTAGAGTTTAAATGTTTAAGTAGTACAGGCTTGGCGCTAAAATTTCTAGAGACAGTGAAGCTCATCCCACCCCATGTACCTTTATGTCATAGGCTATAACATTCATCCTGCAGGCTAGATCAATCATCCCCAAAAGCTGAATTATTCAATCACTTAATCAATCATATATGAGAATTGCCATGCCAAAACCAGCGTACTATCGCTAAATGCTAATCTGAGTAATTAGCATAAGAATGTGCAAGTATTGTATTTTGTATACTTTATTTCAGAGAAGCCATAATACTACTTTTTACTCATAACTTCTGCAATAATAAGTCAATTCCAGTAAATGAACTATCATTTTTAAAGCCTATAATGTGAAAAATATGAATATGTTAAAAAGTCAATTTCCTTGTTTGGTCGCTGATGTTGGTTTTGGTATGCCGACCCCCATAATGGGTCATCATTCCTAAATGGAAGGAAATGATTAGCTTTATAAAAAAACAAATTTAATTTAAAAGGAGTCAGCTTAGTAAATTTTGTACCGGTACTTACATGCTACTTGTAACTTCGCAATTCTGCTGACTATTTTTCCTATACTCGTCTCTACAAAACACCGGTAGTTTCCGGCATGCGTGTTCTCCCCTTTGCTCCTGAACGAATTGATGATCAGGTGACCATGACGAAATTCTATATCCTCATTTGAGGTGTTTTCTAATGGTTTTCCATTGAAAGTCCAATATACTCTAGCGTCTTTTGGTCGAAAATCGCATTTTAATCGTACACGGCTATTTCGTTTTACAATTTGGGAACTTGGTTCCTTTATGAATGAGGGTGCTTCGTCTGTATCAAGGAGAACAAAAGACATATGAATACTTTTTAGTAACTTCTTGAACAATAAAATAATTAATGCAAAAATTTAAATGGAAATAAAATGTAGGAAAATAATAAAAGATAGTAATATAAAATTAATGAAGATAAAAAGGAAGATCAAAGTAGGTAAACAGTCATAAAACTATAGAAGGCAGATTAAACAATGAATTGTGGTGATATAATTATCTTATAATAAATCATAATAAAAAATTAGTAAAAAGATGTTTAACAATATATATATATATAATTACTAAAAGATGTTTAACAATATATACAATTAGTAAAAAGATGTTTAATAATATATAAAATTAGTAAAAAGATATTTAACAATATATAAAATTAGTAAAAGATGTTTAACAATATAAAATTAGTAAAAAGATGTTTAATATTTAAAGTAAACAGATATTTAACATTATATAAAATTAGTAAAAACATGTTTAACAATATACAAAATTAGTAAAAACATGTTTATTTTTATTATTTGCTTTGTAACTTGTTTTACAATTTTTAATGTGTATAATTTATATATTTTTCATTTACTTTTATTTCAATGTTTATGATATTATGTTTTGTCTTTTATATTCAAGTAGATGAACTAGATTACCTCCACCTTAGTTCTATTATTTATTCTTTGTTGTGAGCTGAATTTGAATAAAATAAATAAATAAAATAAACAATATATCGGGAATATAAATTCAAGAAAGAAATAAAACATTAAAAGGAATAAGAAAAAGAATAGTAATGAAAAAAAGTATGGTATGAAAGGCCAAAGGAAACAGAGAAGTTAGGAAGCTTAAAAATATATAAAGTGTTATATCAATCATATTTAAAAATGATTGAAAAAAGACGACTATATTAAGGATGGATTTAAAAAAAAAATATACAGTGAGCCTAATATCAAAGAACTAATGCATGTATCTTCATTATAGTGATTCAAAGTTGGTTACTACTTTTGATGTAATGAAAAAAAGTATGGTATGAAAGGCCAAAGGAAACAGAGAAGTTAGGAAGCTTAAAAATATATAAAGTGTTATATCAATCATATTTAAAAATGATTGAAAAAAGACGACTATATTAAGGATGGATTTAAAAAAAAATATATACAGTGAGCCTAATATCAAAGAACTAATGCATGTATCTTCATTATAGTGATTCAAAGTTGGTTACTACTTTTTAAAAAGTCAGAAATTACAATATAAATGTGATTGAATATTCATAAATTATAAAATTAGATTATATTTAACTGAAATTCTTTTCGAATTGATTTGAAGTAGCATTGACAATCTCTTTCCTTCATTAAATTTGTGAAATTAACCCCGCGTTAAGAAGTATTTCAAACCGCTTCATTATACATCAAACATGGCCAATAATGTGTCAGTTTATATTTCATAATTGTAGCTTTTCCACACATCCTACGGATGATACAGTAACTATTTCGGACATTACGTGCCTGCCTTTCACTTTCCATCGTCTTTCGTATAAGTCAGGTTAAAATTACATGAGTTGCTTCGGCACGCTATCTACTCCAACTCACGTCGAATAACTAGCCCGCCTGCAGCGACTCCAAATAGTCTTCAGGAGGCCGAGGAGAAAATAAAACGGTACACCAACAGGGGACTGGCAAAGTGCTACAGTGGATTTAGACAAATAAGAAATGGTGGATTCCGATTGGTTGATGGTAATGATGTCACCCAGTTTTTTCTGATTGCTGTTGGCAGTGGCTGAGTTTTTCCAATCAACCAAGGTCACCACTTCTTCATGGACAATACTAGAATAAATTAACTCCAAAATACAAATCGTAACCTTTTATAAAAATTAATACTTAACTAGAATTATTTATGTAATGTGAAGTGGCAGATTTTTCTGTTAACTTAACACAGCTGCATGGATGGTGTGTTTATGTCCAAAAAAGAGCATTGCCAGATTCCTTTTAAATCAAAAAAACTTTTTTTTTGTATTTCCAATTTTTTCTTTTTATTTTCAAAAGCGGAAAAAAATAACAAAAGGAATCCTGTGCTAAGGGCCACATAAAAGCACAAAGAAAACAAAGACAAAAGTTCACCAAAAATATTTGCAATGCATTGATTTCCAAAGTGGTTCTGTATTAACAAATAAGAAAAATTAAACAATGAACTTTACAAAGTATATACAAAGTAAAAAAAATAAATAAATGAAACAAAAATGCAAATGCATGGTAAAGAAAATATTTGTTTAAGATTCATAGACCTGATATAGAATTTTTAAATTTTGAAACTGTCATGGATTTAAAGTTTATTTTAATTTACTGTAGTCTATCGTATCCTATTCCTGCAATAGAATTAGAGTATTGTATAAAGTTATAGTGATACCAGTAGTTCATGTCGGCAAAACAGGAGTAAATGTGAAGGTATTTTGACCATAATGTTCTTGTGGTTTGGTAACTGATGAACTAAATGACATTTTGTTTAGGGATACAAAGACAAAGACTTTCAAAGTATGAGGAACAACCTAAACAAGATATGGAGGTTGGTTAGGATAACATACACCACTGACAATAATGGATTACCTGCAGCCCAGCCATGTTGAGAGCTGGCTAAAATCGTTGCAATTGTAAAATACGATAACACAACTGTTCTGGCTACCATACTGACTTCTTCAAAAATCTAAAATCCATTCACAATTTGGAAAACTGGCCCTGAAAAAAAAAAAATTGTTTGTATTATATAATAATCATAAATATAAAAGTATTCTCTGTTAATACCTAAACATCACTTTTAAAAATATGTTATAATATATGAAAGGATTGCATGTTGACAATTATTCCTCAATAAATGTATAATTTTGCACTGTAAAGTAATTTGTAAGCAACTTGAACATGTTATTTTAAATACCTCAATTTTTTTTTTACAAAAAGAAAACATGTTCATAATTGTTTGTGAATAAATGTCTAATTCTATCTTAAGTTGTAAGCTTCTCGAAGATTAAAAAATAAATAACAAAACATTTTTGACCCTTGAATCCTTGGAATTTTTGAGGTAATACATTTTATACAAAGTATCTTTGACTAGCTGTGCTGGACATGGAAGAGGCTAATCGCCTGAGGTGGTGGGGAAAACATATTTGATAAGGAAGGCAAGCTGCTCCTCTTAAACTACCGGACATAATTCTATCACTGGTATTGCCAAAGTTAAGTGTTCTCAACAGGTTCATGGTGAATAGGAGTCATAATACACCCTTAAGGGGGTGAAAATACCAATACTAGACCAGAATCAGCTGTGTACCTCCGAGCTATAAAGTTTGAATTTTGTTTAATTCAGAAAATATCATTCAGGAATAGAACAGAATCACCTTATGAATACAGAAAATAATACCATTATTGAAATCTGTTATATTTTTATTCTGCCATATAGTTTTGTACAAAACTGTTCGTGTAGGTTAATTTTAAAGCAAAGGACCAAGTCCTCTCTCTAATCTATCCCTTTGTTCAAAAGACTGGAGAAGGAGATAAAAATACAATTGTAGCACAACTATCCATGGTCTAGAAATACAGGCCATTCATGCTTTTATAGCATGAGGCTATATGGATTTTTAGGGCTTTTTGTTTTTTTGTGAAAGTGGATAAAAGAAGATGAGATTAAACTATGTAGAACAGCTTCTAATAATAAATCCAACTTGTATTCAATGACAAAATAGCAGCTAGATCCTAAGATTTTAAATCCAAGGAAGGACAACATGAAGTAAAAGACCATTCTCTTTTTTAATTTGGCCTTTAAATGGTGTGATAAAAACATGCATCTTAATGATAGTACAGTAATTATTATAAAGTATATAAACTTTTCAAATAAGCAGAATGCAAAACCCGCACATAGTATTACAACAAATTGTTGTGGAAATATGAAACACAAACATTCAGCAATTAAAGTGACCTAACTCCCACCTAGAGTCAAAGTTCAGAGGTGAACGGAGTCTTAATTTAAACAACATTACACCACATGTTGGTAATTAAAGACCCCTGAGTGTTTAATCACCACGGCAACACAAAGAAAGTCACCAGGACTTTACTGTAGTTGTAGGAGTTTTTGGTTTTGAGGTAAAAAATTGAGATGGAAAATGGTATATGACTCATTGTCAAGTTAAAATGCTCTGAATAAATTCTTTGACAGACATTTAATTTTACATTTACCCTGAAAAATTCATCAAAAATTGGCAATCTGTCTCTATACTAAATGAATATCAAATGCTCATAAAAACTTAATTCTAACTAAACTAAAGCTATTAAACTTTTTATTTTATTTTATGACAATTGTAGCTGTATGGACATACAGCAAATAAAGTTCTGAATAAATTCTTTGGCAGACATTTAATTTTACATTTACCCTGAAAAATTCATCAAAAATTGGCAATCTGTCTCTGTACTAAATGAATATCGAACTCTCATAAAAACTTAATTCTAACTAAACTAAAACTATTGAACTTTTTTTTTATTTTATGAAAATTGTAGCTATATAGACATACAGCAAATAAAGTAAAAAATAAAATAGAAACAAGACAGTAATGGGTTTAAAAAAGAAAGATATTGATGAAAATTTGTGTGATAATATTTATTAATGCACTGTTAAATGAGAAAACATAGACAGCCTGTATAAATTAAAGTTCATATATCAGCTAAGAAGAACTCACTGTTATACAAATCAACACTGTACAGTCCGTCTACATAAATATCTCTGTTCCCAAAATTGAATTAATCTGTGAAATTACTTGCACTTTTAAGAGTGCCCTCTCCATTTTGACGCCAAATAAATCTACATCTGTTCTATCTTTGAAGCTTCTGTGCCCTGACTTAAATACAATCTTGACACTTTTATTCAAAATCAGTTTACGTCCATCTCTACACAATTGTTTCTACTAGCTTCACCACTAAGTGAAGTTTCTAAAATAAAATGAAGACGTGGGATAAAATTCCATAATTTAATATCCCCTCTGCATACATCCATAAGTATTCAGAAATAATAAATAAAAAAATAATACAGATTAGTAAAATTGCATAAACTTCATTACCAACTCCAGATATTTGTAACTTGTAAATAGGAATAAACATACTATAACATTATACTGGAAACATAAACTTAAATTTTAACTACTGATACCAGTGGCTCTGAGGAGTTCATCCGCCCTTTGTTCATCTATTTTTTTCTTATTGCTGCTGGGTAACCACTGTACATAAACTGTATACTATACTTGATATATCTCTTAAAATTTTTATATTTTTCATGGTTAAATCGTTGTTCTTATCCATTTATTGTTAATTTTTTATAATTATGACCTTGTATGTATTGAATAACTTAGTAATTCTGTATTTTCATATTGATGTATTTCTTCTATTTATTGTAATTTTATATTTAATTTAATTTCCTTTTGGACAAATAACTGACAATTGAATTGTGTTGTCTATGCTAAATTATTAAAATTAAATTAAACATTTGAATTACTTTTTTAGGTAGGCTAAATTTTTTAACTTTCAATTGAAAGTATGGATGATAAAAATATTCTCATCAAATACAGATGTATAATAAACAAATCTGTTACTATAAAATTGCCTGGTAATCAATTTGAGAATTTGTATTTCGGTAAAAGGTCTGCAAGTCAGTGAAAGCTAATTTGTTTGACCTGTGTTTTATTTGAAGTTAATAACATTTTTGATCCTTTTAAATGAGCGTACCATGGTTTAATTACATTTTGAGGTTTTTTTTTTCCAGATCTTAAGACCAATATTTTATCTTTAAAGTCGATTATAATCCTGAGAAAACCCAGCATTTAAGATGACCAAGCTCATGAGCCTAGGGCTAGAAGGCACAACACTTTCAGAGCTGAGATTACAAATTTCCTCCGAAGTAAAATAAATATTTTCATAAAGAAATCTCAATTGATTGAATTAACAAATAACATGTTTAGGACAAAGTACAGTTTACATTTCCCAGTTTCCCTGGATAAAATATTTACTTAGTTAATTAATAGGTGTATAGCAAATTACGATTAATAAAAAGGGATTTATCAAATTGAGAAGGAAATGTCAACAACCTTTTAGCATGACAAAACTGATCAAGTAGAGGGCAATACATACAGGAAAATAAGATTACCTCCAAACAATTTAATTTAAAGAGACGTTGTTCAAGTTATTTACTTCCTATTGTCCTCGTAAACAGCGTCGTTATGTTGAAACCCTATTCCCAGCCTTCTTGGGAACTAAGTCTATTCAAATTTTAACGAAGCTTAAGCCACTTTAAATTGTTACTTTAAATAAAAGGTTGTTTTGAAAAAGAAAAAAAGAACTTCTCTGAAAAACAGAATTTTTCAGATCTTATCTAGCCTCTCAGGCAAAGAAATAATTTGATTACCTCCGTTTATTGGAATGCTTCATCCTCTACTGGCTGAGTTCCGCGAGAAACAAAAATACAAGTGGGTGATTTGGGACTTTGAACGATCACTTTCCAATTGCACGATAATCTCGTGAAAGCTCCCTCTAATCTCATCTTAAATAGAATCTGAATGCTACTGTCTCTTATACACATCTAGATGTGTATAAGAGACAGTCTCTACACAATTGTTTCTACTAGCTTCACCACTAAGTGAAGTTTCTAAAATAAAATAAAGACGTGGGATAAAATTCCATAATTTAATATCCCCTCTGCATACATCCATAAGTATTCAGAAATAATAAATAAAAAAATAATACAGATTAGTAAAATTGCATAAACTTCATTACCAACTCCAGATATTTGTAACTTGTAAATAGGAATAAACATACTATAACATTATACTGGAAACATAAACTTAAATTTTAACTACTGATACCAGTGGCTCTGAGGAGTTCATCCGCCCTTTGTTCATCTATTTTTTTCTTATTGCTGCTGGGTAACCACTGTACATAAACTGTATACTATACTTGATATATCTCTTAAAATTGTTATATTTTTCATGGTTAAATCGTTGTTCTTATCCATTTATTGTTTATTTTTTATAATTATGACCTTGTATGTATTGAATAACTTAGTAATTCTGTATTTTCATATTGATGTATTTTTTCTATTTATTGTAATTTTATATTTAATTTAATTTCCTTTTGGACAAATAACTGACAATTGAATTGTACTGTCTATGCTAAATTATTAAAATTAAATTAAACATTTGAATTACTTTTTTAGGTAGGCTAAATTTTTAACTTTCAATTGAAAGTATGGATGATAAAGATATTCTCATCAAATACAGATGTATAATAAACAAAACTGTTACTATAAAATTGCCTGGTAATCAATTTGAGAATTTGTATTTCGGTAAAAGGTCTGCAAGTCAGTGAAAGCTAATTTGTTTGACCTGTGTTTTATTTGAAGTTAATAACATTTTTGATCCATTTAAATGAGCTTACCATGGTTTAATTACATTTTGAGGTTTTTTTTTTCCAGATCTTAAGAGATTCCTGATGATGACATAATTAATGTCGAAATATTGAATCCCAACACGATGGCGTGTATTTCAATACTTGGAGTATGTATTATACTTTCTTATCTGAGATTAATCAGTGGACCTTTCGGTTTTTAAGACCAATGTTTTATCTTTAAAGTCAATTATAATCCTGAGAAAACCCAGCATTTAAGATGACCAAGCCCATGAGCCTAGGGCTAGAAGGCAAAACACTTTCAGAGCTGAGATTACAAATTTCCTCTGAAGTAAAATAAATATTTTCATAAAGAAATCTCAATTGATTGAATTAACAAATAACATGTTTAGGACAAAGTACAGTTTACATTTCCCAGTTTCCCTGGATAAAATATTTACTTAGTTAATTAATAGGTGTATAGCAAATTACGATTAATAAAAAGGGATTTATCAAATTGAGAAGGAAATGTCAACAACCTTTTAGCATGACAAAACTGATCAAGTAGAGGGCAATACATACAGGAAAATAAGATTACCTCCAAACAATTTAATTTAAAGAGACGTTGTTCAAGTTATTTACTTCCTATTGTCCTCGTAAACAGCGTCGTTATGTTGAAACCCTATTCCCAGCCTTCTTGGGAACTAAGTCTATTCAAATTTTAACGAAGCTTAAGCCACTTTAAATTGTTACTTTAAATAAAAGGTTGTTTTGAAAAAGAAAAAAAGAACTTCTCTGAAAAACAGAATTTTTCAGATCTTATCTAGCCTCTCAGGCAAAGAAATAATTTGATTACCTCCGTTTATTGGAATGCTTCATCCTCTACTGGCTGAGTTCCGCGAGAAACAAAAATACAAGTGGGTGATTTGGGACTTTGAACGATCACTTTCCAATTGCACGATAATCTCGTGAAAGCTCCCTCTAATCTCATCTTAAATAGAATCTGAATGCTATCTTCATTTTTAGGCTAGTTTTTTGCAAGCAAATAAATTCACATAATGCCATTATAATTGCCACATATGTTGTGTATTTGAGGCCAATAATCTGTGGAATACTGTTGATGGCATTTCTTATCAATTCTTCAACAAGAGACACAAGTTAAAGGTCGACCTAAGTTCCAAAATAGAATATTTGATCGACCACGAATTAATATCTTTCATGCTTACAATATGGTTTGCATAACAACCAAAGTCTGTCTGTCTGTAGTGCTGGTATCAACAGAAATAATTGTTTTACTTTACGTTGATTAAGAATTCAAAGCTGATTTATGGAATGAGGCATCTTTTATTTCCTTAATAATTTTCTATTTCCCATGCACTTTAAACAATTATTGTATTACATATGAAATACTGTAAATAACTTGTTCAATTAGACCTACAAAACAAAGCTAACTTTCAACCAAGTACAGTAAAAAAATGCTTTACTCATGTTTGGCTGATAATATGGTGGGCATATATCCAAATGAAATGCTGAACAACAACATGAATAACAACTTGTATATATTGTGGTGACCATGAAAATGACCAGTCTATTTCCTATAAGACTTCATAATGCATCTGGTGCATATATACTACAGTACCGTACATAAATAAGATTATATTAGTTACAAAACTCAATGTGGTATTGTCAGAGGTTACTTTTGATTTTATTTAAAACAAACCAAAGCATAACTATCGCTTCAAATCTACTATGGTACTGCTCCTAATTTTAGAAACTTTGAGAATCATACCACGATACTACCAAGAAAAGGCAACCTAAGGATATACAACTAACAACAAAAACAACAAAATATTTGAAAAAAACTTAACAAAAAAACTAGGGTTCCTAACAACAATGTACAGATGTTTAATCATTGAATATTTATTTCAACAGCACACAAATTATCATATTCATAAGTTAATTTCAACAAACCATCAGTATTTTTTTAAAAAACAGTTGCTATTCGAAACACAATGATTTCATGTTGCACAATATTTCAATATTTAAAAAAAAAGAAACCTAAAATTGATTCCGAGAACACTTGACAGTTCATATACGTGTGCACACCTAAACTAAGTCGATCTACAGTTATGATCAAATCACTATCTTGACAAGACAACGACTAGTAAATAACAGGAGTGTACAAGCGAATAGGTCATCAAATTCTAAATTAATCTTTGAAATAAACACCAGAGTCAAATCAACAAACAGAGATCGCTCACTATTTTTGTCAATACCAATGATAGAACACCTTAATTATTAGTTAGCATCCAGAGTACCATTAATTATATCAATCACTTCGATCTTCCTAATTCTTTAATGTGCAAATACCGTTTATCCACTCAGCTATATCAGCATATGGAATCGCAATAACAGTCTATTCATCATACTACAAGATTACAGGCAGTCAGTTCCATATGTTAATTGAAGTTTTCCAACAATGACCTTGCTAATCCTATGAAAAATTAAACATCCTGATCTATTCCACCTTACACTTTTGTTTCTAAGAACACATCTTATAAGAACACTGAGGCTGAAATCGCTTAAAACTTAAGAACAAAATTAGAATGAAATGAGGCCGAGGTAAATTGTCAAATGAGGTTTTAATTTTTTTTTTAAATAGAAAAACCAACAAATGTTATCTGTACCTTATTTGCAGTAGATGTGACTATGCAATACCCTCTATAATACAGTATAGGAGGCCTAATATAATACTGCTATACAATAATAATTTTTTTATGTTTAAAAATTGTGTAAAAATCAGAAAAACTAAGAACATTTTAAGCCTGAAATTGGCAAAAAAAAATTTGAACACTGAGCCTAGACAAAAATTTTACTGAGTTCTATATATAAAAAAAAGTGTATTTTTATGCAGACTGGTAAACTGAACTGCTCAACCTCCTTGAACAAAGAAACTAAACCATTCATAATAGAACATTTCAAATGTACAGTAGAATTCTGTAGGTTAAAAATCAGTATCAGATGCTGAACTTCAGCGAAGTTCATATAGTAGTTCACAGTATTTTTCATCAAACATATACCTCACTTCATAGGAACAGTGCACACTTCATATTTTTTTATAACTGAGACCTACTAAATCTGTCATTCCTTTAGCTTTGGGACTTCAAATAAATGACCCTCGAGAGTCAATTTTTACAATTTGGAATTTAGGTTTTCTCCCATATACACAAGGAAACATTCTTTTGAAAAGCTTTTCAATCATTCACACTTCTGCATAGTAGTATATCCTAATATTATTAGAGGTGTTGTGACAACATGATTTGTAAAATATTAAAGAAAATATGTATTAAGTCATATTTTTGACAAAAATGGGATTTCAGGGTTGCTAATAAATTTATATATGACACCAAACATTTTGAATTGATTTATTTAGCTTCTCTATTAATAGTTGACATTATTTACATGTTTATATAGAGCCTGGAGAGATTTTATAAAAATTTTTCAACTTGTTTGAAAACAAATCAAATGGAAAAACACAAATCATCTTCTCCAGAAGTGCAAGTCTGTTGACCTTATTGTTTTTTATTGCTTTTTTAAAAAACATATAATTGCTAAGAGTACAGAGGGGCCTCCTAAATTCAAGTAACACTAGCATAATGCCAGGCCATGTCAAGTAAGCCTTTGTTCCAGGCTATTAAATCACCTTCAACCTAACAGGGAAAAACAGGTGCTAGGCTGGCCTCAGTGGGTAAATCACGGAGGTACACTGCAAATGTTTACCAGCCTGGACCCTAGCTTAAATACAATTATTAGCACTGCTCTGCTATTAAAAACGCCAATAACTACTTGATCCCTTGATCACAAACACAGGGGGAACCCAGTGGGCTGGTTTCCTTGAAAAAGTAGGGTAGATCAGAGAGATAAACTTTACATGTGCACCAGTCTGGAACTTAGCTTTACACCATGGAGCTAAAGAAAGCTCCATGCTTAGATTAATAACTATAGCACCTCTCCGCCATTAAGAAGCCAAGGACCATAATTATCCATTGATCACAACAACAGGGAAATATGCTGATAACAATTTAAACGCAACATCCACACTTTCAAGTATAATTGAATTTTTCATCTGGTTTGCATAACTGTTTATCCCAGTTTTCTTATCATTGTTTGGCCAAAATGTATAAAAACAAACTGGTTTCATCAGGTCTTTTTCATACATTGTATGGGTTGCCATCCTTTCTTTCATTACTTATTTTCAGAAGCCAGAACCCTCAGAAAATGCTCAAGATATCCAAACATCTTTAAAAGCAATTTAAGTACTGTATGCCAAAACATAGCCTAGTAAATCAGCCTATGGCCATCTTAGTTCAGAAAGAGAAAAGGACATCATTCTTTTCTTTAAAAGGAAGCATACATTGATTCAATAATTAATTTGTGTTTACACATAGGAAATTATAAAAGAGTATATCAATAATATTATGAGTGCATGTATATAGGACTATACTAATTAATTATATATATTTATCGTTATACAAAACAAAACAAAACAAAAAAAAACTGTGATAATTGAGTTTGTGTCTATAACATATAAGAAATAAAAAAACTTGAAAAAAGTATATTTTTTAAAATTGAAAATATTTGTTATAGAAAACCAAATAAAAATACTTATGAACTTTTGTAAGAAAAAAAAAAAACTCTAGGCCTACTGTACTAGTGGCTACCAAAAACTAATGCACTTCCCTACTTCAACAATAACTTTAAATTATATCCAAAAAACCTCTTCTAGTGGCTACCAAAAACAAATGCACTTTCCTACTTCAACAATAACTTTAAAATCCTTAAAATCAACATATCTAAAAATCATACTACTGCCCGGGCCAGTACAAACGGACAAAAATTGATAACCATGGCAAACCGATAGAAAGATGCCAACTCTACCAACTGGCACTTCTTCCACGGAAAGCAACAGTAATTGAACTCAAAAGGAAGTTGTTAATAAACCAAATTCTCTCACATTATCCTACTGATGCTAAAGTCTTGTTTTGTACTGTACACATTCAACCAGATAACCACAAGTGTGAACACAGAAATATGTTGCTTTACAATAACTTACCTTCAGGTAATATTTAAAGTCATGATATATATAATTCCATTGTAATATGTAAACTAGATAGAGAAAAACTACATAGTCAAAAAAGAATGTTAAGGTATTCTCAAAATGAAAACATAATACTGTTCAACTATATACAGTATAATCTTCCTCTATACTCTCTAAAAGTTTTGAATATTAACACAAGGATGTGATATATCTTCCTTGAAAATACTCCTGTACATAATTATATCCACAGATGAATGAGCGCACTTTTAAATTGGCAACAGTTTCCAAGTAATAATTCTTTGTGAATAACTGCTAGCCACAAAATAATCCCTGCTACAAAACTTCCCACAGCCTAGGCATAAGTGTTTGTGACAGGTCGCCAAATCATTTTCAGTAACAACCCCGCAACCCGATCTCCTTGAGGGACTGGCTGCTCCAGTCACTGTTCACTGTCTGAGCTTTGCTACAAAAAATCCTATCTTCCAACAAGCTGGCACACCATGGGGTCAAAGGACAAAAAACGACCCAAGCCTATCAACATCATCTTGTGCCTATTACATTCCAGTGAATATTAATGACTTTCTAAAAAAAAAGTTGGTGAATATTTCAAGTCCCCGAAGATACTCCACCTCTAAACTTAAACAAACTTGGTGAAAGAAAATAATTTACAATAACATGCTGGTAGATACCAACCCTCCCTATCGAATTCAAATTGTTTTAACAACAGTATCATGGTTAATAATAGAAATAAGTTTTATAAACCACTCAAAGGTGAAGTATTTTAGAATATTATAAATTACAGTTGATAAATAAAGACATTTTTAACATATTCAGTCATGTACTGTATATTGTTTGGTTGAATGAATTATAGGAGACAAATTGGTATAGCTTTACAGATATTACTTTACTTGCCTTGGAATGTAGTGCTAGGTTTCACCAATTTGATTTAACCTGGAAATGAAAGTTTCTTATAAGGAAACGGTATCCTTTTTTAATTATTATTCACTTAACAGCTTTTGAAAATACAACAATCCTGCATTTTTAGTCGGCCTGTTTTTATTTGCATAATCAGACATAATATGAAAATAATAAATCTAATTTTTAATTGAAAGTTTACTTAAATAACCTTCCAAATTAGGCTTCTTGAATATTGAATGAACATTAAAATGTGTATATCGCAAAGCAGCATAGAATAAACATAGATCTTTAAACGTCATTGTTGACTATTTATACTGCTTTTATTCTTTATCAAACAAAAACAAAACCTCATGTTAAATATTATTTTTGATATAAAGATCTGAGAATATAAAACAAATTTCTATCTTTTGCTTCTTGTAACATTTATTTTAAATTAAATGAATGAATGACATCTGATCTCAAGATGAATTAATGTAAGCTCACACAGAGGCAATGCAACGAAAAATGTCAACCTAGAGATATCCGTGTTTCAACAATCTTTAAATCGCGTAACAATCCCACCACGACTGCTGAAGTCTCTCTATCAGAGCCCGCTATTTCTGCCCTAATGCCAAATTTGATTTATCATAGAGACAGCATGAAGTTGAAACTGAAGTTAACCATTGAATTACCGAAGGACGGAAATACACTCGGACTTGGGTCTCACCAGGTGTATGTAATCTGACCAACCGAGCAACAAATTTTAGCGAGAGGATACTTTAAGGAGGCAGTCAAGCGCACCAATGTCACTGCTGTGCCGTCCTCCACATAATAATGGTCAGTGGTCTTGTAAACTGAGTATAGAGTTAATTGACAGCCAATCATCAGGATAGAAAATCAGGATTTTTAAATTTTCAACATACATACAAGGATGAATATTGTGGGACTGTCACTTTAATATATTGCTAACTGGTCTTTACACATGGTGTCATTATATGTACTTAACTTCTATATTACTTATGTTTTTAGAAGGAATTCTGACGGCAAGTGTTGTTTTATTAGGATACGTATTGAAATCATCCTAAATTAGAACAGAATGCCTCCCTGTTGTGATTAAATACGTATGTATCATACCTTTATGAATTTATTTAAATACACAAATTGCGAAGTTGCAATGCATCACACTTACGATTTTTATTTATTCTGATCTAAAATTTGTATTTTAGTGATTTATATACTTCAGTTATTTTCATAAAACATACTGTAATATTAAAAATATAAAATTTAAAGACTGTTTCCTTTTTTTTTCTTGTTTTTTTTATTATCATTACTATTGGTAACCAATGGCAACCACCTTCCAATCTTATGGTTATGTTGGTTATTCTCAGTCGGACTAAACTTTTTTCTTTAAAAATTAAGAGTTTTTTTTTCCATGTCTGTAGCAAAATCAGAAGTAGGAACAGTGTGTAGGGGAAGTTTGAAAGGACCTAACTGTTTTTGTCTTAAATCTGCTCTTTAAAATGATATCCTCTTGATTAAATTTACATGCTTTTAGCATAAATACTGATACTTTAAATAACCTTTAATCGGAGTATATTGGAACCTACTAAAAATGATATATTTCCTCCCACTTCCCCTTCCATGGTCTCCAAATTGATACATTTTTACTTCTCTGCATGAATGAAAGATAGTCTAAAACTATATTTTGTATATGATTACACCATGGAGGAATAATTCCTCCATGATTACACTTAACGCGCCCATAATTTGACCTTATTTTTTGTTATGTAACTAAAAACTGCGCCACGAAAAAAGGTTCTTTAGCATGCTTACAAATCGATCAATGTTTTTGTAACTGTTTTTCTTATCACAAATTTCTAAAGAAAAGAGTTTTTAAAAGAGACTCAATGAAAGTTTGATTAAACACCATAGGGCAAATGACCATCTGAGAAAGTAGGCTAAAGCAGATCCATTATTGTTGGAATTCAACTTGTTTCCAATTATAAATCACTGTGACCCTTGACTTCTATCCTTGGCAACCAGGCTAGCAGTATTCTACACTGATTACTTCCACCCCATTGGAAGGCCAATCAGGTAGAACACATCAGGTGTAATTAACACCTTAACTAGACCACTAAAACAACTTTGCTCAAAGGAACTCCGAAAACAAGCCAAGAACAGTAGAAAAAACGAGTTATTACAGTTCTATCTTACAATGCGATCAGACGTGATACGGACAAATCACCTGTTCTTGTGATGTTCAGAGATTAACTGTGAGGTACCTACTTCACAACAAATACGCTACAATAACACACATTTCCTTCCAACAACAAACATGTAGCTGATGCTAAAAAAACTTCCCCGCAACCATCCTTACAATTTCAATATTATTCTATTGTGAAAGTCAATAAAAATGAAGTTTGTGATACACAAATGTATAAGAAATGATTTATAACATTTTCAACTCTTCTGAGACTAGACTATACAAATATATTGTTATGGTATCATAAATTAAATGATAGATTGTATATTATTATAATAATATTAAAACATTGTATCATTTGACAAAGGTTAAGTACAATCTTTTTAATGTTGACTCTTAAAAGCACATATTTTTGGGATGTCTAGGAATAAGGAACAAATTCTTAATGTAAGTCTGGGCCTGTTTCTACTGGAAAGAAATAATCGATTAAAAATTGCTTTTTCGAAAAATCGCTTTTATTCTCGCAGTAGTAACGGGACCAGTTTGAAAAAAGCAATTAAAAAAAATCGATTAAAAACGTGCAATGGATAGCATGTTTGAATGGCAAATAACCGATTTTGGATGTGCACCTTTTAGCTGTAACACAAAAAAAGCAATTATCAGGTGAAATGTGACCTCCAGGTCAATCCCTGCAAAGACTAGATCGTATTTGGCGCAAACTTTCAAAGAAATTTGTCCTCTTATTCATGTCTTAGGCCTACAAGCTAAAACATGTGGAGCGACGAATTCGTTTTGTAATTATTTTGTGGTAGGATATTGGGCCTAGGCCTCTCCGCTCTTTTGGGCCTACCACTGTCCTCGTTTGGTCGCTCATTAATTGTGCTGATGAGCAGGGCTGAAAACATTTGCCTTCTCACCTCACACCGTATCTTACTCCTCGTCATCATGACAGGAATGAGAAAGATACTATCCTATAGGCCTACATTTAGGAAAACAACGTGTTGTATAAACAAAATGGTGACGTAATATCCGTCATGAAAACCGATTTTTGAAAAAACAAAAATGCAGTTACAACGCGAGCAAGCTGTCTGGTACTCATTAAAAAAGCGGTTTAAGAAAATCAATTATTTTGTGTTTATCAGTAGAAACACACCCTTTCTATCTGTTTTAATATTTAATCAGTAGCATGTTTATATACTTTACATTATATACATTTATAATTTTAAATATAATAATAATATATAATAGCTTTCAGTGAAAGCTATTATAATGAAGGAAACATACAAATTTTACAAATTATTTTACATATAATAATTTTTTTTTTTTACAAGAATACATTTTATAAGAAAACAAAGTCTGAAATTGCTTAAAAAATAAGAACAAAATAAGAACAAATTGAGGCTGAGGTAAAATGTCAAATGAGAACACTTATCGGTACTTTATTTGCAGTAGGTGCAACAATGTACCTTTATAATACAGTGCAGTAATACACTGCTAAAAAATAATACCTTTTCTATGTTTGAAGATTGTGTAAAAATAAGAACAAAATAAGAATATTTTGAGTTTAAATCACTAGAAAAATAAGAACATCAAGTCTGGGAAAAATTTTACTGGTTCTTATAAAAAAAATGTGTATAGGGTCTACAGTACAACAGATTTAAAGCTACAGCATTGTGTGTATATACGTATGGTTACTGTATGTCCACCTTATTATTTTTTATAATTTTATATTGTTATATTTTTGCAAATACCAAGTTATAATAGGTCAAACTTTGTATGAAAAGTAATGACTAACAATCTGCCGTTGAAACAGTTACAAATCATAAATATTCATAGATTTGTCATACAGTAATTATAGACTTATTTAATGTGTAAATATAGACATAGTGAATCTATCTGAAGTTATAATCTCCTTAATTGTTGTTTTAGGCAATTTGGCCAAACAGCTTAAAACACCATTGTGATAGCTTTACTACTCCGAAAAGGCTGAGTAATGCAGAGCATACGCTGCTGGCAACAGTAGGGAATAAAGCTAATCAAGCTAAAATCATGCTGGGACGTATATGGCCACCAAATGCTAAAAATCATTAACTCAAAATCTTGGCCAGATCTTTGGCAGGTCTGCTGATGAAAACATATTTTAATAGGAGAGGTTAAAACGAAAGAAATATGCACTTAAACCACACTGTTTTATCTCACGCTGAGATAGCAAAGGCCCTGCCCAAACGAGTTTTATCAACGAGCCTACAGTAGGCCCTGTCTGCCCTCTTGGTTTGTGTAACCGGACTACTTCACAAATTCTTTACTTGATCAGCCCTGACAAGCCTAACTGTATCTATTTGAGGAAAGAGCTGGGAGTTGAGCTTAACATGAAGAAACAAAGCATGTGAACAATTTAATTAAAAAAGAGAACTTTGAACAGGCTACTAAAAGTGACTTGTGCTAGGCGACTGCACGGTATTTCTGAAGTGACAGCTTCTACAGAACTCGACTGGAGGCAGGTAAATGAGTCTGAATCCAAAAATTAACTCATTTACTAAACAAATTAAACTCGACATATCATCTAGAATCTCTTTCACCAGTGTAACTTCCAACTACAAAATAAAATTTTGTGAGTTGACAAAAATATCTTTATTATTTATTTATTGTAGTTTAAAAAAATAAATAAAACAAAAATTTAAAAATATCATTTACCTCAATAAAACGTAAAAAACAGTAGTAGTAATAATAATATGAATAATTAATTATTTTAAAAAGTATTATAACTATTTATATATTAAAATATTATAACTTTTATATAATTTTAAATTTTTTATTTTATTTTACAAAATGACAAAAATATCTTTATTATTTATTTATTGTAGTTTAAAAAAATAAATAAATGAAACAAAAATTTAAAAATATCATTTACCTATGCTCAATAAAACGTAAAAAACAGTAGTAGTAATAATAATATGAATAATTAATTATTTTAAAAAGAATTATAACCATTTATATGTTGAAATATTATAACTTTTATATAATTTTAAATTTTTTTTAAATTTTTTTTTTATATTTTTAATTTAAATTTTTATATAAATGTTGTCAAATATATATCTGAGCCATGATCTTTTCGTGAGTGCTCTGCTTAAAACACCATTGTGATAGCTTTACTACTCCGAAAAGGCTGAGTAATGCAGAGCATACGCTGCTGGCAACAGTAGGGAATAAAGCTAATCAAGCTAAATCATGCTGGGACGTATATGGCCACCAAATGCTAAAAATCATTAACTCAAAATCTTGGCCAGATCTTTGGCAGGTCTGCTGATGAAAACATATTTTAATAGGAGAGGTTAAAACGAAAGAAATATGCACTTAAACCAAACTGTTTTATCTCACGCTGAGATAGCAAAGGCCCTGCCCAAACGAGTTTTATCAACGAGCCTACAGTAGGCCCTGTCTGCCCTCTTGGTTTGTGTAACCGGACTACTTCACAAATTCTTTACTTGATCAGCCCTGACAAGCCTAACTGTATCTATTTGAGGAAAGAGCTGGGAGTTGAGCTTAACATGAAGAAACAAAGCATGTGAACAATTTAATTAAAAAAGAGAACTTTGAACAGGCTACTAAAAGTGACTTGTGCTAGGCGACTGCACGGTATTTCTGAAGTGACAGCTTCTACAGAACTCGACTGGAGGCAGGTAAATGAGTCTGAATCCAAAAATTAACTCATTTACTAAACAAATTAAACTCGACATATCATCTAGAATCTCTTTCACCAGTGTAACTTCCAACTACAAAATAAAATTTTGTGAGTTGACAAAAATATCTTTATTATTTATTTATTGTAGTTTAAAAAAATAAATAAAACAAAAATTTAAAAATATCATTTACCTCAATAAAACGTAAAAAACAGTAGTAGTAATAATAATATGAATAATTAATTATTTTAAAAAGTATTATAACTATTTATATGTTAAAATATTATAACTTTTATATAATTTTAAATTTTTTTTATATTTTTTTTTTAATTTTTTATTTAAATTTTTTATATAAATGTTGTCAAATATATCTGAGCCATGATCTTTTCGTGAGTGCTCTGACCTGCTTAATTTATTTACGCAAGTGCCTAAGTATTAGCTTTTAATTGAAAATTTAAATAAGAAAGGAATAAAATACAAGCAGTATCTTAAAACCAATCTGATTTGCTTACAGAGTATTAGAGAGTCAACTTGTTTTAAGCATGAAATGTATATATGGGATAGTACAGTTTTTTGTCAAAGAAAATTTTAGCAAGATTTGAACCAAGGGCCCTGGAGGATAAGGCAGGCATCATCATCATAACCATTAACCATAATCTATAGCTTCAGTCGAGTTTAAAAGATGCCTACTCAGCAACTATCCTTTCCACTGAACTTTGGGAATTATTATATTCTACTTGTACCAACTCAGGGTAATGTTTATTTACTTTACTTGCAAGGTGTTCAAATTGAGGAGGAGAAGTGAGATAACGCCACAGTAAGGTGTGAATTATACGTCTGTCCATCTGTCACTGATACTCTTGAACAGTCAAATTCCTAATGAGATATATCCTCATTTATATATTTTTTTAAATTTAAAAATAATCAATTATATAAAAATTAGGTTAATTTATTCTTCTAACAAATATTCTAAAAACTGATTTTTAATAGTCCAAATTTCTTATAAGCTATGTAGTACTTTACTGATTACATGAGCAAATATTTGTTCTCAATTATTGTAATTATCCATTTAAGGAATTTTGTAGTATAAAAGTTTATATACCCATAGCAAAAACTGTCTCAGAAGAATAAACGATTCTAAAGTAAGGCACTTTATATCAAACATACGAACAGTTTTTAACATTTTTAATGCTTCATGCACTTGGCATAGGCCTATATTCTTTTCTTCCATATTCATAAATCTTGTAGCTGTTGACATCAACAAAGCAATTGCAAATATTTCTAAGGAATTTGCATATTAGAAAAGGTTACAATTCACTCAATTTTAATAGATAAATCATGTTGAAAAATTCACTAGTAGTCCACAAAATGGAACATGATAATAATGAGATTTCAAAAGATACTACAATTTGTAAAATAAAGACTTTAATCATTTTTACTTAAAAAGAAAGGATCTATGAACTTAAAGTTCCTCCTCTCTGAATTTTATATTAGATGATTTTACCCTAGTAATTTATTCGGAATTAAACTAATGTTTACTGAATACTCAGAAACAAAATATTACGAAGGCATTTAATTAAGTAAAGGACACACGATCACATAAAAACAAATTGATGTGTATGACTGCATCAAGAGTTGACCTGAAAAAGGCCATTATCTGTTGCCGTCTTTGTCTTCCGCCAGATACAGTGACAAATCCTATGCAACTACGCACCTTAAATGTTGATCCTTTCATCTTCCATTACAGGTTTAGCATCTATTAAATATACAGTGCAAGTATAGGCTTACATAGCCGATTAGGGATACTTGATTGAGAGGTTGTCTATCTCCAGTATGTGTGGTGATGTATATCTACTGCATGTATCCTGCATGTTTCAAGGTTATAGGCCTACTTATCCAGATTTGAATTTTCTTCGTCAAAAAACATATCCCCATATATAGTCATGAAGTGCCCATATGTTTTTTTCCAGCTAATGCAAGGCGGTCGGCAGTACAGGTCTCCGAAAATGACTACCAATAGTTTTAAGGATAGTTTTATTCCTTGTGCCATTAAGACACTATATAAAATTGTAAAATCTAAATAATTATCATTATTATTATTATAGGTGTGCAGTATATACTTGTATTCTGGCATTACACAGAGCCAACCCAAAATTATATGCATGATTTGTACATTGATAATAAAGTTATTTGTATATTGTTTTGTATATAGTATATAGTCATAATTATCATGTCATTATGACCATATCTATGCCAGGTCCATCTAGGCTGGCCAAGCGAGTGGGACAAGCCGTCCAAGCTGTCAGGGTAAAAGTGGCTGTCCTAAATAATTATTGGCCGTCCAAAAGACGGCCGGACGACTTGCTAGCTAAGCCCCAGAGCTTCAATGTGATAAACAATGTAGGAAAGGTATCTAACCATCGGTGGGGCATCAGGATTTTCCCCATGGGAGGGGATCAAAGCTCATCATTACAAGTTTGTCAAATATGAACAAATTGCGAGATAGCTCTTTGTGGTCTTGTGGATCTCTATTTTGATTCTGTGCTTGTTTATGTCTTCACATGAGAATTTATGCCTGTGTGTGTCACAGAGTTTGTCTGGATGTTTCTGACAGAGTATATAAAAGTATATGTGTAAATATTAATCTCTATATAAAAACACATCAAAAATCATATGAATACCAGAGAAAAGGCAACTTTTCTTGTCAATTATATCTAATTTGAAACTTGTCATTTTTTGGCACAAAACTCTATAAAACTTGCCATTTTTTTTGGCACAAAGCTCTTTAAAATCATCTAAATGGGGTCATAACCTTGAAAAATTTCATACTAACAGAAATACCAATCAAAATGGATATAGTATCGACCTACTGTTCTTGTCAACATTTTTGTCAGTTACAAAATTGTAACCCAAATTGTATTATGAAATGTGACGAGTGGTAACTATGACTCAGGTAACAAACTCGCAATGTACTGTAACAGCACTTGTACTATTTGGTAGAGGTCACACCATTGGCTTGGAAATTGCTTGATTTGGAGTTTGCCTACGGAGCCAGCGGCACCTGTAAAACCAATCAAGAACTAGCAGACCCAGCTGTATGGCAACACCTCTGGGAAGAGTCCAAGCAGACCTCCAACTCCTGGGACAACCATGTTGTTTTAATGGCACACTTCGATCCCGGATCAAAGTCCCGGATCAAGTGGAAAGTAACTTACTTAATCTTTTAAGTATGAATATTTACAATGATTTATGATTTCAAGTGGTTCAACATCAATTTATCTGTATATGATAATACTAATTTTATTCTATCGTAACACTACAATTATATGCAGTTACTTCATCATTACAGTATATTAACACTGCAGTCTACCTGTGATAATATGCAAATTATCTTAATAGTTTAACATGAATATTCATATCATAATGGCAAACCTGTTGGTTGTTATCCTTGTCAATATTCTTATTAAATTGCATTCCAACATTGTAATTTACTTGATATGCAAATTAGCTTGACAGTTAAATATGAATATTCATTAAATATCTTAATGGTTAATATACAGGCCAGGCATGACAAAATCTTAATCAATCCTTCTTTAACAATCACAAATTTAGGGTATTCTAACTTCATATCAACAAAATATTTAAAGACCTTCAACAAACCACTGCACTTCCGCAGAGGCAGCTGGCCGTTCTACTTTTGCTGAATGCCATCAGCCCACAGCAAAAATAAGCTAAATGTTCCCCAATGATCTTTCACACAATCAGGCCAAGCCAACTTTACAACTCATTACACTAGAAGAATACCTTTAGAACGCATATTACTTTGTTTTGTCTTGTTTCCAATAGACAAAATGCCAGTTGCGTGGAGTTGAACCTGTTAATGCCTTGGGCAGTATGACATCAAACAACCCAAACACTACATACTCGAAACTGATATTTTCTTATCTGATTTAAATATTACAATTCACATTAATCCACTGCCAATCATGCAGCTTCTGGTATTGTGGCTAAGTAAGAATTGATGTCTTCTTTACAGTCTATACTAATACTATCGCATTAGTGTTGTTATGATAATATAGTATTAAATTCTCAACATGACATTATTGACCCCCTAAGTTAATTAAATTCTAGCCAACTTAATTACTCTTATCGTATTCTTCTACAACATTCTTTATTCCCTAAATATTTTTAAAAGTACACTTACCTTAGGAAAAAGCAAGGCTAGCATGGAAGGTTATATATTTTTAATTTTATTTAATGTTTTACACGGAGGCTCCTCACAAGGCACAGCATTAGAATCGAGGAGCCTCCAAGCATATTAATACAATTTACCTGCAGCGTGGCAAGAAAGGTTGCTATGTATTTTTTAAAAATCATATATTCAGTACAATGTTTATCCTAACTAATATTTTTAATTTAAAACAATTATTGGTACGTGACGGAATTAGAATTGAAAGTTGAAATGACATGAACAGTGCCCACACAGCAGCTAGCAAGACAGCGCAAGGCAATGCCTAGTAGTACAAGCCACATAGTAGCACATATCAATAAAAGTTTTAAAAAAACACTGAAGAAAAAATAGTAACACTTCATTTACTAAACATACCATGTAATTTACTACAGGAAATTATATAAGGAAACTCTAGTACATTGGAAAATTTTATATAATCTTTCTCAGAATTGTCTAAAAATGTTGGAACCATTCCAAAGACAATGATACAAGTGATCTCTAAACTAACTTTGATATTCATTTGGCTTTGAAAAGGTCCTATATTAGGTGACACTGTATAAACATCCACAAAAGTGGCTTGTGTGGTAGAAAAAGATTCTTACCTTTATAGAGATGCCAGCTCTCTCAAGCAAATGTATCCCCTAGCAAAGCTTACTGTGGATACTATGTTTCCCTTATCAATAAGTTAATAACACTGATCCCAATCCTACGATGATTCAGCTCTTAAACCTAAGAAAAGAAAAAAAACCAGAATTGGAAAGAATGGTCAATAAAAGGTAAACAATTGAAGTTGGATTATCTGATCTTACTATTGTTATATACTTATGCAGGATCACACTGATTTGTTCTCTTTCTTCAATTGTTTTAATACCTTTTAAAGAAAAACATAGAACAGACATGCTTAACCAATTATCTATAATTAAGTAAGCACTGCAAAAGATCATTCATGATAATACTATTGCTTGTTTTTAAAGATTTTTCTGAATATTTAAGTGAAGTTTTCTATTAATTTAGAAACACTCCCAATTATTAGAGGACTGAATAGAATATACCACAAGACTTCAAAGTGGCAATTAAAAAAAAAAAAGTTATTTATTATTTTTAACCACTCAAAACAATCACCTATTGTTCAACAGCTTATTGCTGCGAAGCAGCCAATTCATATTCCTGACAGCAATTTGACCTCTGAAAGGTCATTGTTTGTCAAAAAACAAGGGCCTAAGACGACTGAAAAGCGGAGTTTCCTTCTTTCGTTCTGCCGGGTAAAATCAATTACTTTAGGCGACGTTTGTAGACTAACCAGCCTTATCCTACTCTAGGCCTAGACTAGCTAGGATGGTATAGGCCTAGCCTTGAAGGGACGAAGGTCCCAATGAAAAACGTCGCTCCTTGATAGCTAACATTGTCTATTTAACATCACAATAATTCATTATTAGACCTATAGTTGTTTTTTGAATTGCCCTCCACAAATCTCAGCTGATACCTCGCACAACTCGAGTAACGTCTCGTATCCATTGTCGTGACGTCATGGCTTGCTGGCTCACACTTGCGATGTATCACACTTGTGACCAAATAACACACTGGCTCGCATCTTTGGCAACACTCTTTGGCAGTCAACTCGCCCCTAGAAAACCCGCCCTTGGAAACTTGCCCCATAAAAAGATGTACACTTCCTAGACCATGCAGTCTTCAAAATAAAAATTGTAACCTTTGGTAATCAACTACATTTTCCACATACATAGAAATTTTTGAAACTTTATTTAAAAAAACCTAAACCATAATTCACCACTATAGACACTTTTCAGGGCTAGAAATTTACTTTTTTCAGCCACTAGCAACCTATTGATGAAATGTGCTAGTTGTTAAAAATGTAACTAGCAAAATGAGCTGCTCAACTAGTAAAATATATTGATACCAACTCAACATATTATTTTCGGAAAATAAATTGTATGAAAATAACTAATGATGTACTTCTATAAATTTGTGTGTTAAATGTTTTAATATAATATTTTCTGTTATGGTGAGTGTAGTACAATAAATATCACAAAGAAATAGCCAAATGAGTATAAGAAATTGATTTCTATAGCTTGTACATTTATTCACTTCAGAACATTTTTAATATGAAAAAAAAATCACAGATACAAAATAAAAATTTAATATTATATACAGTACTTCATTTATTTTTTAAAATAAGTTAAGTTTATCATTCATTTAATTTTTATTTTGTATCTGTGATTTTGTTTTCATATTAAATATGTACTGCTTATTGGAATTTTTCAAAATAATATAATTATAAACAATAAAATTTATTTTATATTAATTTTATATCATATTATTTTGAAAATTTTAAAAATTATACTTGTTTAGTGTCACCCCCTCAGAAATGTTCAGGGGCGGGAGGGGGGTGGGGAGTTTTTTTTTGTTGCCAGACTAGCCTAGGCCTAGCTAGCCTAGGCAGGCTTAGCTAGGGGCAAGGCGTAGAGATTTCAGAAACTGCATTGTTAGCAAGCCAAATCTTTGACAGAAAAAGGCCATAACAGAAACTCAATTTTACATAAAAGATTTGTTTATACAATATTTATTTTGATAAGCCTTGGTCTTTTAAAGCATGGGCTAGACGTTCCGTAGGCGGCCGCTGGTGCAGTAGTAGGCCTAGGCCTAGCCTAGGTTAGGAGGTCTACTAGGCCTAGCCAGAATAGGGTCTAGTAGGCTAGGCCTAAAACATCTGCCAATTGAAGCCTAGGTTGTAAACTATTATTTTTCTTGGCTTCATAGTAAATTATTATTATCATATCTGAAACATTGTTTATTATCTAAAAAGAACCAAATTAAATATGTTCGCCTTTACTATCGATCGCATCGCCCGTGACTTCCGTCAACAAACGCATGCGACGAAAAAGCGATTTTTTTTTTTTTCTGCACACTGCTTACTTTGCTTGTGCCAAGGTTTCAAAAAAGTAATATTGGTGGCGCACTTCACATCATGTTCCTGGTGCTCAAGATGAAAAAACGATTGTTTTTCGTCGATTATAGGCATTTTTAGTCGATTTTCATAATTAAAAATTAAATAAATAAAATTTGTATTAGTCTTTGTAGATCAGTTTAGTCTAGTTTTAGTTTAATACTAGAGATTACGAGCTATTTTATATAGATATTCCAACTAGCAATCATTTTTTTTTAATTTGCTGGTTTGTGAATTTTTACCTAGCAATTATGACAAACCTACTAGCAAATTTTTAGTTTGCTAGCATGAATTTCGAGCCCTGCTTTTTGACAAAAATGAAAAATTATGACTTTGTTACCCAATGAGAAGTGTTCTAATATAGACAATGGGTCATGTCTCATATTATTTGTTATATTTTTATTATTTATTATTTTCACTTGACTCGTATAAATAATTTTGTTCGAAGAACATTTATACGCAGTTGTACTTCACAGCACTTCACTTGCAAATTGCAATTTCTAGTTACTAATACTAAACAAAAGATTCATCAAAAAGAGGTACATAATACTGACTAGCCAGGTCGCGAAGATTGCTTTCTGTCTGTGGGATTTTAACAAGCAATGAGTGACATGAACAGATACTAATGGAACCAGTCCTATCCATGCTTATCCTATAAATGCTTAGCTAGCCTAAACATTTATATGTTTTGTTGTCTTTGGCAGATCCAGCAGGGTTGTGTTAGCAACTTGGTAATTTGCAAAGACTGCATTTAATCAAGAAAATGCTAACCCGTGCCAATCATAGGTACTGTTTAGTTAATTGATTAACTTTTACTGAACATCCAACTGAGAATCGAGTGACCAATGACAACATGGGTTACAAAAGACTTAGTTAATTGTATTTAATTCTCATCCCACAGCAAGCAACCTGTCATTACTATAGAATCAACATAACCAAGGATGCCTTAAATTTATTCAGATTGAACTTTTTTTGTGTGTTAAACTATTAGTATATGTGGTGGTAGATTGTCAAGGCATCACTAGTGCCTCAACAACCCACCCACAGTAAAGTTTAAGAACATGATTCCTGCACATAACTTAAACTTGTCGTGACATTGCCTTTGTACTCCCCACATCCCCATCACACTCTGCCACACACCTCCGTTCCCACCTTCCCTCATCCTCTCCAAGGAACTTCACTTCGACCATTCTGTGAAAGTTTTTTATGCAGCCGAACCAGTTTTTTTTTATCACTAAAGTACTAATAAGTTTGGGATGTTTCATTCTTTATTCCAGTCAGTAATCAAAAACATTGCGTGGTTTGTCCATAATCATTATTTTCAAAAGAGAACAAAACATACTCTTTTCTGTGATCCCCCTCCCCATTCTTCTCCCTGAAAGTGTAGAAAATAAAATGTTGATTTGTGTCATTTTGAGATCATTTTATCGTTTATGCCTACACTTTCACCCCTCTCCTAAAGCGTATGATTTGTACTCTTTTGAAAATCTTGAACATTATGGATGGCCCCTTAATTAATAAACAACATCCTTCATTAACTTCATAAAAAATTTTTCCTTCAAATTTCAAATGTTATTCAAACAAAATTGTTACAGTATTGCACAAGCTCCTTAGATGTCAACTACCTTAGGTAGGATAAAGGTCGGTCCAATAAATCACAGCCACAAGAAAACACAAACACTCTAGAATAATACACTACTTTCATTTAAATATTAATTGGTTGATTAATAATGTTTTTCTACCAAACTATTTACTTGTTTGTTCTGTGAATAATTAGTTTTTTTCCCTCTCTACTGACGCAATAGCATAAATTATTGATAACAGTTTAAAAAATAAATACAGAACATGCTTTATATATTAAACATTTACAGTATTGATTGAACAGGATATTGAAGGAATCAGAAGAAAAACTAATTTGAATTGAAAGAGGATAAAATATAAACAATATTTACATAGCTTATAGGCCTACTGTATAATAAATTGTCAAGTTGTATAAACAGTAACGTCGTTGTAAAGAATCATTGATGAAAAAACAAGAAATATAGGAATTAATGTGGAATTTGGCTATCTTGTCTAAAAGCACTCAAAATGGGTGGAGGGGTACACATGCTGATGGGAGTTAGATTAACATTGGTCATTAATCTTAATGTATTAACCTCAGTGGAGGTCAGTGTTAATAACCGGAATTAGCCATGCCATAATCTTAATGCGATTTGCAACTGGAAACAACATTAAACTGTCAGAAATATGTGAAGATGACGACATGAATCAGTCAAAAAGATGATAAGAAGACAGAAGGAATAATTCTGTATGATGGATCAATTATTTATAGGTTGAATGACTTTACCAGTGTTATCATATACAATACTACACTTGTATCCTAATTACTAAGCCTGAAGAAAAATGTACTGTGCCTCCAACCATGATAATTATCTTCATAAAAAAAATAATGACTCTGCCAACTAAAATGTCAATTGGAAATTTAAAGTCTTTTTTCCACTTAAAAAGGCTTCAACAAAAATGTGCAGTGTTTTGACCATACATTCCAGAATTTCCCAACTCTGATAATAACCATTCTTTCTTTGAACATTAGGACAAAAACATTCAATCATTAATACAATTCAATTGATGGGTTTAGAGTAGCTCAAGCTGCCAACAATACAGTAATTGGCCAATGATATTACAAACCTTAATTAAGGGCAGGAGCATAACAGTTTTCTAATTAACAGATACTAAAAGCTGAAAAAAAATGGGAGGGACTTCAACTTAGAGCTTCAATACATATGAAGGTGAGGGGGTTTAATTTATTGTTAATTTTGATTGATGGATAAACATTGTTAATAACACACTGATGGGTTTTCAACATTAATTGGACATTACTATATTGCAAAGAGAATATCTATGAACAGTACACAAGTGTGGCTAAATGGAAATCCACTTGTATAGCACCTTACATAATTACAAATCTTCAAATTTCTTGAAGAAAATGAAAAAAAAGGAAAAAAAGAAAGACTAACAAATAAACTATCCTAAAACTTACAAACTAATCCATCAATCAAATTCAAATCTTGCACCCAAATAAGGATAATTCATATCCAAATATGGATCAATTTATTGTACCCAATAAGGATCATTCATTTCCAAGTAATTGAGGACCATTTATACATAAATTCAATTCAATTTCAATTCAACTCATTTATTCAGTCTATTATACATAACTATAACAGAAATGTGCTTTGAAGCTAATTGATCAAACATAAATAGTTAAAAACAGTTAAAAACAGACTGGAAATTTAAAATTTTCCAAAACAGAACAGTAAAAAACATTAAAACGATAAAATATTAAAACATTAAAATACAGTAAAAGTATTAAGGGATGTTATCAGAACAATAAAATATACTATAAAGACATATAAAAAAAGTCAGTCAAAAAGTATTAAGATAAAAGTTAATATATCCAAATAAAGATTGTTGATATTCATACAGGTACCATTCATACCCAAAAAAATATAATTCATACCCAAAGAAGGAACATTATACATACATTTACCTAATCTTATAGTATATTTCAAATTACAAATTACTATATTTATTCTCAGAATCTTAGACAAGTAGTAGGTAAAATCTACAATCATTCTCAGTGACCATAGAAAATATTTGTTATGTTATTCAATGATGTTTACTATACATTTCTGGGTTATTTTTAGTTTCTTCCCCTTTATATTAAGATAATTACATTAAGTTCAGGTGGAGAAATCAACCTTAGAAACCCTTCAAGTTTATGAAACTTATGAATCTTGTGTCTACAGTCTGTAAAAGTACCCGAAAGGCAGGTGAAGTCATCTCCAGGGTGCAATAAACTAGGCCTACACACTGCCTGACATTTCACGCAAAGCCCAGGGGAACAAACACTAAAGACAGTGATAGGGAACATAGCAACAAGGTTAGGCCTCTACCTCCTAAAAGCATTAATAGGCCTACATTAAAAGTTTTTATTCTTTGTCTTTTACACTTTCAGGATGGCTGCTAAGAAGCATTTTCCGGCAAAAGCTTAGCCCAATAAATCTTATCAAAATCATAAACCTAGCAAACGTCAATTTATAATAAGGGTAACAAGATGATTTCTTGAAAACAAACACATAAAATACAAAATTTATTTGTTTATTTCCCATTTATTTCATTTCAATATATTTATTTGTGCATGAAATTTATTCGATCAACTTGTTAACTTAATTCTGATATCACTTTTTGGTTAAATTCCTCCTCTCCAAGTAAAACACTTGTTCCAATGGTCTTAGTATACGCAAATAACATTAATAATAATGCGATGTTAGGCAATGCTGGTTACCCTCGGATGACATGCAAGATTGGGTAGTTAACAAAAAAAAATCAATGACCTTTATGGCAACTTGAACTTTATTACTGGCTCCATCACCATTTAAAAGACTTCAACACCATCCCCAGACACCCAACAGTTATACCACAATCCCATAAGCCTTTTCAAAGCCCACAATTACAGCTTTTCATAAACCAGGAACGTTTTTTATTCAGCCTAAGTGAAAAAAGCAAACCGACAACAAGGTAAAGGTTACTAAAATGAAACGCAGATGTTTGCCAATTTTTGTGAATTTACTTGATGCCAGTGAGGGCAAGATCTGCAACACAGAGTGATAAATCTTCTAAACTTGAAACTGAACAAACAATAAATGTTAGTATAGAATCCATATTTTCAAGAATTTTTATCACACTGTTGGAATGCGGCATTATTAGTAGTGGCTGTTTTGTGGGTCACTGCAATTAAAGTCCGCTTTTCAGTCTTACAATAATTAAATAATATTCTCAAGATTTTCATACAAATATTTAAGAAGTTGACAATAAAATGAACATATTAATAAAAATAACACTACAATAATAATGAAGATTTAAAAGGCACCATTTTGTTCATGGTATTAAAACAAAAAAGTATCAAGAAAAAAATATATTGGCCAATAGTAATAGGAATGATTCATATTTTTAAAATATCTAAAATTTACTACATTAAATTTAGCACTCATAAACTTAACACAGTCCCAATGTATTGGAATCATTACTGCACGTACAATAAATTTTAATGGAGGGTCTGTAATAAATTATAAATTAAGCTAGTTTTCACATCACAGAAAAATGTAGTAAAAGTTGGAATGTTGTTGTGTATACTAAATGCAAATGGAAGAATAGTTTGCTTACTCTGAAATATCAAGATGCATCACAAATAGCTACATTTTAAAAACTTAAGAAAACTTCTCTCCGAAACATATCAGATTAACAATCATATATCAATCCAAGAATATTTGAATTCGAAGAGGCTGAATAAATATCTAAGTTACAAAGTTGATAGTAGTTTGACTACTCATGTAATTTTAGACATTCAGTGGAGCATCGCATCTCCTGGGGAGGCTTCAACATACCTCATCCCAAAACAAACACTCGGCACTATGCTCATCAGCTGGTAACCAATAAACTCGGACCCAAACCAACAGTTGGAAACCAAACATTCATTGATAGAAAATGAACATGGGGAAAAAAAGGAGAAAGGCAAAAGAAAAGAGGAATGAGAAGAGGAAAAGTCCATTGATAGGAACTAAATAATAGGAAAAGGATAGAGAGAGGGAAGAAAGGAAAGAGACAGATACAGAGAAGAGAGTTCGAGAAAAAAGCAAGACAGAAAAGGAAAGAGTAGAAGAAGTAGAGGAAAGAAAACATGTCCTGTAATTAATCCAAATTATCCTGCATAAAGTAAGTAAAATATGTCAAACTTACTGCTTAACAACCAGTGAAAAGCAGTTAAGATGTGTCTATTTTCTGGCAACTAAACCCTCATTCAGGCATATTTGAATACTGCTTCTTTTCTCAAAAATTACCATCCACTATCAATTACACAGCAGTTCAATTGCTATCTCTCTCAACAATCTATAAGGGGGATTTTACAATTTTTTCCTCCTTTTAATCAAAAGGTAAAACAGGATACTGTTTAACCCTGCATTCCGGAGCAACAACCATGCATAGAATGACGTATACTGATACAACTAAAGACTCAATGACATGAATTTGGATATATCGCTGGAGGTGATGCTAAAGGCAATTGAGTGTATTCACAAGAGTCAAAGGCAATCACTTATGTCGGGCAATTATCTATTTCAATCGGACTTCTCTTTCTGCACAGAGCCTTGGTGCATATGATATTTACAAATACCTTTTTTGTATACATGCATTGTTAACCTGACTTTATATTGCCGAAACATTTGTGTTTAGTTTTTTACTAGCGGAACCGACCTGCTTTAAGTATTCTTATATAATTTGAAACTCGCAATGGCAGAGTACCGGAACCGTGCAAGCATCACCCTAATCGCCACACTTGCCTCATCCAGGAAAAAAAAATTATTTAACATTGAACGCGATACTGTGTGAATTGTTAAAGGCCATTTTTAGGAGAAATAAGTTGCCTTTCTCGATTAAAACATCAACAACCAATTATACAACATGCATATGACAGGACTACACCATACAGCACTAGAGGAATTGAGAATGCTACTAGTTGAATAAATATAGTTTGATTGTTCACTCTCATTTAATAAAGAGAACATGTATTAAATGAAATAAAGAGTTATACCAATCCACAAGAATGGTGCTGAATATTTCATCGTATCAATGATATATCAGCAAACTGAGACAGGAGTTGTTACATACTGCACTAATAAGCGAACATGTTTCATAAAAGTGTTGGAGGGAAAAAAAATCAAGTAATAAGGAAAGAGTCACTGAGCTTGATGCGATTATTACATTGTGCTTCCAACACGCGAAATGCTACTACTGAATCTGTGAGGGAAAATATGGATAGAGAATTCAACGAACCCACCATTCCCATATATAGTATTGGAGGAACAATCTACTTCAAGTTACTGTACAAATTTAATAACATATTCATTAATATGCCCTATTAAAAAAAAAAGTTGAAAACACATCAGTCCACCCCCTCACCCACACCTACAAATCTTTAATATAATTCTTAGCATGGGAAAAAATCAAGTCTGTGTTTTTTTTCAACTACACCGTCACATGTCTTAAATTCATTTGTCTTGTTTCTTCATAAAGAATTTAGTTCTGGCTTCCTTTCAGGTGTTCTAGGCTAGGTTTATCAATACTTGGGATTTTATTTTCCAATTCATCAAGGTTAATAAACTTACCAACACCGCCTCAAGGTGTATGAATTACCGGGCCTGGCCTAACAAATTGAGTCAAATCAATAATTTTCAGAATTTTATCTGTAACGCACATTACCAACAAATCCAATTGCAATGTTCCCCTTTGTCCCTTCAAACGTCTAACAGGCTTGAAAATACTGTATGATAAATGATGTTTTTTAACAATTATATTTCATTATAGATGATTTTTACAGTACATGTTTTCACTTCCCATTTGTTCCACCTCCAAAATCGTGCCCCTGGAAAAAATGATCATACATAATTTTTTTTTTGGAAATTATGAAATTATTGATGATCTAGCACATTCAATTACAAACTTAACATTAGCTTAGTTCTATGTTCTCATCAACAATTATATCAGTAGCGAAAATACTAAATAAAGGCTAGGCTGACAAGCTTAGTATTATGTCCATCATATGATTACTGTCCCCTCTGGTCAAAGGTACTCTGGCACTGGCATATTTCAGTTACTAATCCTTCCCTCTTCTCAGCTTTTAAACTGATAACTTGGTACTCATATTTACTTTCATAGGATATTGTGTTTGTGGTATATCTTTGCCTTCACTTAAACCTAACCATGATAAGAAATATGCAAACATATATTATAAGTCAATCGTGACGTCATGACTACAACTCCCATGTTATTTGCCTATTCCCCACAGTCCAATAATTTTTTTAAAGTGGACGCTTGGCCTTTTTTTCAGGTTCGTGTGCAAAAAAAATTCTCATTTCGTCACCGAGAAGATATCGCACACCGCGATAAATGTTGATTTGTAATTGAAAATTAATTAATTATAAAATATAGCTTACTCTACTTCCAAGAATTCATTGCTATCTCAGGAAAATCTTCAGAAAAACAATATTAATATTATTTAAAACTGAATATTAGTACTGTTTGTATCCCAAACATAAACGGAGTCCTTCTGACCTACAGTAGGACCTCACATACAGCGTTGTAGCAATCTCATCAGGGAATAAGTTTAGGAGAGTGGATGCATTGTATAGTACAATAATACGTTTGAGTTTACTAACCTCGCTTAGCGACACTGAAGCCTATGTTTGGCTTCGTATGTATTATATACTTCGGCGGATTTTATCCCATAGGTTTACATAAGAAATGCTATACTATACAAGTTTCAATATTTATTATACATACTGCAAATAAAGTTTATACCAGTTTCTTGAACTATGGCTTGTACAGAACTGGTTTTTACCCCTGTGAGGTTCCGACGTTGTTGATCCCATGGGGATATATACGTACCTAAGGCTACAAGTTTCAAAGTGAACAGAATAAAAGATTAAAATATCGCAAAAAACCAAGAATTTTTCAAAGTGCAGGAAAACAAGCTTTATTTAAAGGAAAACAAACTGTATTCAATAATGCTATACCTCTGGGGAAAACTAAAGAAAGGTACCCGAGAAGGTAAACACAACTCTTCTAGAATCCCGACTTTAAGAACATTGTATTATATACAATGAAGAGAATAATGCATTTAGATTTAACTTTCTGTTAGATTGGCCTAAATTTATGTTGGCTGTGTTTTTTTTTTAGGAGTTAAATGACTATAATGCAACTTGTGACTTTGCACAGATGTCAGAAGAGCCACTCAATAGTCTTTAGAAGACCGCATCACATTTTTTTTTACTTTGTCCATAAATCATATTTGAATTTTAAATTTAATTTGTTAATGTTCATATGAAATAAATAAAATAAACTTCATTATATCATATTCCCGTGACCAACAGGTTCCTATAGTTTGGCTGAACCCTCCTTTTCCAGTGAACCCCTCGCAACCACTCTGATAAACCAAACCACTCTTCTCTCTGCATAAAAAAACATCAGAATGCAGATAAAATTCACCATTACAATTACAAAATTACATTACATTTTCTGTTCTTCATGTTATACTCTGGCACCCACTCTAATGCTTATGGTATGTCCAACATGTATTTAAATCTTTCTTCAAGATAACATTGATATCTTTATTCTAACCGAGTTAAATCACATACTTAATACTGTAAGCATTCTTGTTTATACCGTTCAGTTTCATTCCCGTATCCAGGGAGGAATTTTATGGTTCGGGAGAATTTTATGGTTCGGCGAAACCCCTGTATAAATTTCCCAAATAAGTCCTTCAACTCAAATTATGTACTGCAGACCCACCCAGACACAGGCATTTTCAAACATATCTGCTTTTATAGCATTATTTAGACCCATAAAGCACAAAAATCCTCTTGCTTTGGGGGTTTCGCAGACCCTACCAGGCTTCGACTGTGGACCTCACGCCCAGAAAAACCCCCCGCCCCCGGAAGAGCCTGGCCTGAGTTGGCTGTGATGAAGCTAACAGAGTATTCAATTTCTACTGTAATTATGATTTTTCCTTAAGACCTAGATCTAGATTATTAACAATGATACTACATTTGTTCAATGCTATCTTGCAAATAACAGAGCACTTATTTTATTTAAGTTAACACTACTAGTTAATAATCAATTTTATGAATATTAGATTTTTTTAATATGGCACAGTTAAAAAGAGGTTTATGCTTGCTTGAAATTTAGAAGAAAATTGTTAACTTTTAAACATAAAAAATGCCATGTGGAATCACAAACACTTACCACTTGCAATGTTGTTTATCAATTTTACTACGAGAATTGACTAATTGTCTAGGCTCGAGGCTCAAATGCTTAGGGCGATTGTCTTGACCAGATTCCAGGTGAAATCCTCCTTTTCTTCTCCACTAATCCGACACTGGAAGTCTATTAAGAATTTAGAGCTTGTCAATTCAATGACTATAAATCCATTAGAACAGAGAACCATTCAACAAAAAGTTGCTTAGCAATTGCAAGAGCCGTTCGTCCGTAGATGAAAAGGTCTAGTCTTCAAATTTTTAAGTGCACAACCTATCTAGTAGCAATCTGCATTTACTGCACAACATCACAATCTGAACTAACCGAAGGCCAGCCTTAAACAAACTATTACCACTTTCTAAAAAGCAAGAAATCATTTGTGTACTACTGAACTAGCTAGATCAATTCTGATTGGCTATTGGCAGCAAATGAGTTTATTCTGGTCCAATAGGAAATGGAGTTCATATTTTTGCAGAATCATGACAAATTTTATTTATTTTTTGAGTTGTGAAAAAATTGTTTCCCTTTTACCTAGTTTTTTAATAACATGACGCATAATTCATATGTATTATATGAATTGAATATCTTTCAAATATGAGGCATGTAATGGCGAAATGGTGAAGTTGTCGCACAGGCCACTATTGAGTAAATGAGCTATAAAATATGGGAGCTCAAAAAATTGCGTAAAAATCCAAATTTGTTTTTCACTATAGATCAACAGTTTATTGTCTTATTAATCATGTACCAAAGTATTAGTTCTGGAAGTGGTCAACAAATTGTTTATTTAATGTTATTTTGATAGTTCATTCTATTAAACAATGTATGCACAAATAACTTTGAAAGGCAATTACTCAAAATCATGTTTATCTTGATTCTAATAGTGCTGTACTTTCACTTTCCAATAACTTAGGCTTGAAATGTCCAATTTTATACAACTCATTCAGAACAATAGTTTCCACCTTTTTTTCTACAATTAGCTTTGAACACGTCTACCCCTCATCGTAAATAACCACTCAAACGTAATACCTGACGACACTTTACAGTTTTCAAACAATAATTACAGTGTTTTGCTCTTAATAAAATTAGCAGGATATTAACAATGATGGTGTTTCATAATGAGCAACACAAGAACAATTGTTGTACTGTTTTTTTTATTGAAGGAAAACTTAAACAGTAAAATAGTATACTTCCTCTCTTATGAATATATACTTTGATTATTCTAGTTGTTAGGGGACCGGCTATTTACCTAATATATACGTCAGCAATTGAGTTTCAAATGGGGGAAGTATACAAGCTTTAAATGGCAATGAAGCAATGTTTTTGTGATTTTTTTTTTCTTATCTTGTCTTTGATCTTTTTAATTTTAATGTTTGGCACTTCTGGCTTCAGTCATCTAATTGTCTAACTGTAATTTAAGTTAAAAAAAATGTTTTCAGAGGGAGAATGACCAGTAGTTTGTAGTAGTAGCAGTTAAGGGTAGTTACACCCAAATGAAGTAATTACCACTCCATTAAAGTAGCCTACTGCTTCTGAGAAACTTCAGTATACAAGGTGCAATAATTTAAAAACACCCTAAATCATATTTGATTTACGACTTTCATTTTAGGTGGGAGTTGAAAAACATCTGACTATTGAAAAACCAATAGATTTATTACTAGTTAAATTTCAAATTTTTATTTCTATAATTTAATATTATTTAATATTTAAATTTTTTTCTTGCACTAATCCAACTTCCATGCACTTAAATTCTACTTCTGTATGAAAAATTACTACTGTATACTAAATGTATAGTTTCCATAATCATTCTGTTGATATCACAAAGACTGAAGTGTATGAAGGCGCTCCTCTGTAGATTGCTTTTTATTACTTTTCTCTGCTTTCTTCTCATTCTCCCAGTACTTTTGGGGGTTTTTGTTTATTTTCTTTTTTCAAAGATACCATAATATACTATCTGACTAGTAGAAAGTTTATTCACCTTTATTGAAGTGTTGATGCACTCTTATTTAGAACAGTTATCCACCTGCACTGAGTAAAGTCCCATATTTTTCATTATTGATTTTTTCCCTTTTTCCAGTCGACATCAACAAATAACATATTTGAGCAAGGCCAACACACAATGATAATGATTTGGGATGAACGACAAAGATTAGCAATGAAATCTAAGTTAATCTTACAGACCTCAACTACCATCATGTAACCAGGGATTAAATAACAGGATATTTTTTATTCAAAAATTACGTAAACATTAAACATATGTAAGCATATAAACTTAAAAAATATGAATATATTTTCATAAATTTTCCTTTAATCTTGTTTACATTTCATCATTGAAGACTGAAATTTGAATGTTGATAAAACCACTTTCTTTTAAGAAAAACATAATTAACCAAATGTCAAAAATTATGTTATTCTAACAAAATTTCAAAAATAAAATAAATACAAAATATTATCTTTTCCCTTTAAGCATTTACTTGGTAACAAATGATGAGCATTAGAAAGCTTGCGGCCCTAATCTTAAGTCATTTTTAATGTTTCTTGGCAATCGATTGACATTGACAACGATCCTTAAGCACCGAGATACAGCATGGACACAGTATGTCATTCAGATCCCTAGAGAGCAGATTAAACAAAAATGTTTTATCCAATAATAACCAGTAAATGTTTTGTTCTTGGAATACCGGTATGTGCTTGATAAAAGAGAATATTTGGGATACCAGAGTCATAAAAATATAGTTTTGGAAAGGAAATTAATTATTTAACAGTTTTTTTATTTTTCAAATTCAAAACAGACTATAACTTTAAAATAAATCTCTTTATGATGCTTATGGAGTGGAATTGTTTTTAGAAGTCAGAAATATCACTTGTGTCACAAGATATGAACCCAAGACTCTGGGTTTTTGAAGGCAAGTGTCTTCTTAAACTACCAAGCTATTTAATTCCACTCAAATTGATGTTAAAACTTAAGAAAGGGTCAATATTGGCCAATCATATATACAGTTAAGGTTTTAAATGTATGTTTTGTCTTAGTGAGTCATTTCAATGGCCTTAAGAGCAGTATTTTTATTAAATGGCCTACCTAATTTGAAGAAAACAGAATAAATAAACTAAACAAATAAAATCTTAATGTGATATACTAAAACCGATTAATAGAATAACAAGCATGTTTAGTGGATAATGTTCCATTATATGGACTAGAAATAATTTAGTCCCAAATGTAAAGCCTTACATTTGGGAATTACTCTGTGAAGCACTACTCTACTATATATCCACAGCTCTGTCCGCACTATCACATTGTTGTATGCCCAAATATAGTCATGATGTGCCTATATATGGTCATGATGTGCCTATATATGGTCATGATATGATGTCATCATGACCATATTTAGGTATGTCACGTTTTTGTCAAATGAAATTTATAGTCTGGAGACCGCTTCACCCATAAAAATGACATTACAAATGAGAATAATAGCCAAATCTTAACTGAAAGTTTCAAATTCTCTGTTCTTACTGTACATTAAAATCATTTTCTTGAATGAAGAAGAAATTTAGAGAAACTTAATGGTTGAAAAGCATCTGGCAACTGGAAGACTGTTTATTTTTAGTACTTATATGTCTGTCAGAAATGAAGAGTGATGTACGTCAATTGCGGTCAGTTAAGACGAAAGCTCTTAATGTCAGAAGATATATTTTGTATCAAGTTAAGGTGCCTCTAGTAAACTTGAGTGAACTTTGACCAGTTCTTGCAGCGATGTTCAGTGTCGTGAAACTCACCTCGTAATTTCTCATTTCTATACAGTTTGGTTTTGAGTTTTGATTAATCTTTTAATTTTTTACACATACTGGATTCATCTTTAGGTAGTACTTTTTTAAATATAAAACCCCCCAAAAAAACAAAATCATACTGTAGTTATCATCCTCTCTTTTTTTTTTTGTTCATTTTTTCCCAATCTTAAAAAAAACAAAAACAAAAACAAAAACAAAAAAAACCAGCAGAAATATAACTCTGGACAGTACCTATTCCTCTTGAACTATAAATGACAGATTATTGAATAAATTAATTGGATCCAAACGATAAATAGTGAGTAAGATCTTAATTTTACACTTGACTTTGTATCATCTAAAAGAACCTTTAGAACACATTTATAAATGACAGAGTAACATAATAACTTTCATACTAGTAGCAGAAGTATAATTACTACTGTAGGTTAGCAAGATTTATATAGAGGGGCCTAATGCAATGGTGTATGGGTTATAGTGATCATTGAATGTGAGAAAATAAGGGGCCTTATCCACATTTAAGATCAGATTTTTTTCTTATTCAGCCTAAGGTGTGACATTTTTTATACCAAAGTTCATTTTTGAATAATCATCAGGAAAGGGTGAGAAAGATTTTATTTCTCATATCACAAATGGATCTACCAAAAGCAAAGTGGACTTATGTAGGTGGAGGGGGAAATAAAAATAAAATTTTATAGACGAATACAACAATGCAAGTGTGTGAGAAAAAATAAAATGTTACTATTGTGTGGTCGTAAAGGATGTGATGTTGCAATACAAACAGTTCCATAATTGATGAAGTTTTTATATACATAATTGAGGGAAAGAAATAATGATTTTATATTGGGAGAATTCATGGGGACATTCAACATGATATAAATTATTAGAAAAATGTTATTTTTTCTTTCTATTTTTTTTCTGACGGCCAATACACCAACAGGACAAAAATGAAAATTTATTTCTATGCGAAATTTTAAAATGAACTTATTGGGTTCATGAGACAAGATGTTAAAAATTATAACGACAACAGAAATTCAATCATAAAACAGAAAACATTACAGCAAAGAAAAATATTTTTTTTTTATCCATGTGAGCAAAGCAAAACGTTATATATAGCCTGAATAAAAGTGATGAAAAAAACTACTTCAACTTCTAAACAAGGCCTAATTTTTTTCCATCTTTTCCTCAAAAAAAAAAAAATTTTTTTTAATTACAGGTACTGTAAGTAATGTAACCTGAAATAGAAAGGCAATATCAAATAATAAAACTAACAGAGAGCACACACAGAAAGGTCAGCAAAAAGTTATTACAATCTCTACACAAAGCTATAATCCCCTCTTCCTCCTTATAAAGCAAAACTAATTTCTCTGTTAAAAGAACCGACGGCAATATTAAAGTATCTAGATTTCATTGTTTTCTTTGATATCAAATTGATCTGACAGTTATGTTTGCTGTATGCCACTGGACACCGGGTCGTAATAACACCGCTACTCTCATCAAAATGCCAAAGTATCCATGGCTTACACATCCGGAGAACACTCAAAAATTGTGTAAACATGTCCGTATACCGTGTAACATGACATTTATGCCGACATCCATGCATTTCGTCATTCAATTTATCACATTTTATTTTTTAAAGGATAATTACTTCAAAGACTTTACACTGCTACTGCCTAATTAGTAAAATCCGAACAAGCCAAAAAACATAAATTAAGACATGAAATTGCTCACAATGAATCGATCAATTTAATGTTGGTAGTTAATATTTAAAGTTGTTTTTTTTTTATCTTGGTATTTCAGGCCTGTTACCATCAATATTGATGAATATCGGCCACAATATTTATTAATTTATAAGCCATGAAATACTCACACCTAAGGATGAAACATAGCATGATCCTCTTCACAACCCATCACCAGTGGGGTAGCTAAGCATGGCCGGCCAAGAATGGTCAGCCTGTGATTCAAAACTCTCGACAATGAGGTTCAGAACCTGAATGGAAATCACTGTGCCAAATCGCCTTTGAAGTTTAAAACTTTAAAGTTTCTTATGTAGAGTACTACTTCAAGCATGCTTATTTTGGTCTTAACACTGTTCAATGCTAAGAACTTACTAAATATCCAACAAGGTTCAGAACATAAATGGAAAGCACTGTGCCAAACTGCTTTCCCAGTTCATAACTTGTAATTTTCTTATGTACCGTCCTACTTCAAGCATGCTTATTTTGGTCTTAACACTGTTCAATGCTAAGAACTTACTTAAATATCCAAAGAAAACAACTCAAATATTGACCTTACATTTCAAGTTTATTAAGCTCAACACTAACAAGACTTTCTGTTAAGTATATAATAGGTACAAAAATAAGAACAAAATCCATGTTATATGTAATCTAATGGTATACTAAATTTGCTAAATCAACTTTAACAAAAGGGTTTATGCTCAATAGGGACATTAAAGAAGAGAATTTTTCACACTACAATATAAAAAATACATCATTCAAAATTCATAAAATTTCAACATTGTTTATTATAGGCTCGTTTATAACATATTACAAAAATAGGTTCTTTTATCAATGTTCTTAAAGTAACACTTACAATATTTCTGTTTTTGACAAGTATTCATGTGATTTCTTCAATCTCTTTGCAATACATTATTTTGAAGGTTATCCTATTTTCAAAGTCATACTAAAAAGTATTTACTAATTAACTTTTGATGTTTCTATTATACTTTCAATTTGATGTATTTTATAACAATTGCGTCTTCCAACGAAATTTCATTAATTAAAAACTCAATTTTCAGAAACAATAAATTTTGGTTAAAATTATTTACTATATTGTTATTTATTCACAGTATACTGCATTCAATAATTTATTCGCTGGTTGCAATTTTGTGCTAATAATATTTAAAACAAACTCAAATAATCAACTTGAACCCCAGTACATATATCTCTCCTTCTAACTGTCCCCACAAGTTTACAAATACGCCAGCTAAAAGCAGGTGAATGCTATAAATTTAAATGTTGAATTTTATCTGCAAGCGGGAGGATTTTCGAAGCAGACTCCCTGAGCAACTGCACTCATAATTCAAGCAAAGAAACTTTATAAAAGCTACCATTAATCAGGAAAGGAATGTAGATAAATATCTTTCCAGATAATAATAGGATTGGACTGGTAAAAACATATGGACAAAGTACTTAACTGAAGTGTTAATAGCTGTTATTAAATATCTTAAAGTAGGCCAATACTATATTTACAATTCTTCAAATAATTATTATTTTTTAAATAGCTTAGTTAGATTTAAGCTGCAGAAAAAAAAAACTTGTTTTACAATTATTTATTTACTAAAACATTTGTTTTTATATGCTTTTGGTAGCAGACAATGATTAAACAAGTTTTCTTTTTTCATTGGATTGAACTGGTAAAAACTGAATGAAAGTGTTAATAATAGCAGTTATAAAATATATTCTTTTTTAAAGTAGGATAATATAATATAATAATTCTTCAAAAATAAAAAATAAAACAAACAAAAATAGCTTATTTAAACTTAAGCTGCAGAAAAACTTGTTTTAAAATTATATATTTATATATATTATGTGTACCAAAGAAATATGTTCACAAACTAACTAATTTGCTTTATATGTTTTGGGTAGTAAACAATGATTAAAAAAGTTATTATTTTCTTTTCATTGGATACTTAATTGAATCAAAGTATTAATAGCTGTAAAGCTCAAATAATTTCTTTTTTAAAGTCAGGCCAATACTATATAATTATAATTCTTCAAATAATTTCTTGAAAAACAAAATATTAGTTAAACTTAATCTGCAGAAAAAAAAAAAATTTTTAGATACCTACTGTACTGTATATAATTATAACCAAGAAATATTGTGACCAATTAAATATTAGTTTTTTTTATATCCTGTGGGTAGTAGGGGATGATTGAACAAGTTATTTGACAATTCTTATCATTTATAATTTCTTATATGCTTGGTCCGGATACCGCTAACGGTTAGCAAGCGCTATCGGTCAGCAAGTTGAGCGCTTTTCTATCATCAACCAATCACACATATGCGTTTACAATTTCCAGTTTCTTATTAGCCAGTGATTTGATCATCATATACTTGGTATCCGGATCGGAATCTTCTCGTATGGACGCATGGCAGCTAACGGTTAGCATGATCCGGATCCTGCTAACCGTTAGCTGCTGTGTGAGAACATAGCCAGAATTTATTAAATGCTTGCACCACAGACTGTTTTTGAAAAGAACTGTTGCATTTAATATATTATTACTTTGCCATGCAAACATTTAAACAGTACTGTATCTTATAATTCACATAAAATGTGCATAACATTTGAATATATATAATTTATGATTTGCTACAACTGTTATATATTATATCTAGCCACAGACCCTATTCATATAGGCCTGTGATTTAGCCAATTTTACCTAGGGATGTATGGGAACTCAATGATACCAATATCATCAACTAAATAAATAACACTAGCAACACCAAAATTAATATACTGTAGCAACAACCAAACTTGATATTACTACTATAGAATTGTCATTAATTATTTATATATAAAAATAATAAAAACTATAGTAATACAAGAAGCCTAGACATCACAAAATCAATGTTTGTTTTACACGGATACTCACTGTGACACCAAGCACTAAGCAGTGATCCTCCTCAAATCAGCTCAACACTGGTTTCGTAGAATAACTGTAACAGTATAGCGGTCTCGAATTCACAGCTCACACAATTTCAGCCTTCTAACTAGTTACGTGTCAATTCTCATTAGAGTCAGGATACCCCCGACTATGCCCTGCTGATGTTATCTTGTTCTAGTAAGCATTGGTGACTGTTGCAAAAAGAAGTTCCTACAGATACATTCCAACTCAAATTCTTACTTCGTAGTTCACGGTACATGCTTACAACCCAAAAATGAACACGAAACATCAGTAATGAAGGTTGCGTGTTCGAGTTTCTGTCAGTTGGTGTCACAGGTATATTTTTGATGCCTTCCGATCAAGAAGAGACGTTTGTTGCTTTTTGCATTAGGAAAATAAAGAGTGGCAGTTTATCATGAAATATAATGCCACATCAAGGAACTATCGTAAATGTTAATATTCCAAGACATCAAATTTTAATATAAGAGATAATAAATAAATAATAATGTTAAATATTGTCAGAAACATAATCCGTATAATCTTAGCATTTGAGAAAGTGTAAGTGTTTTCAACATATATTTTAATTGCTTGCTTTGTTTCAGTTACATTAGATTTTAACAACAGAAAATTCGAACAAGAAAACCTTTTTTTTCTTCAATTAAACAGACTTATTTATAAATACTCAAAATAAATGTGGTTTGTTATAGACCTATAAATAGTGTTTTCCAAACTTAATACTAAATATATGCTTTAAATTATAATTTTAGTATATTTATTGGCTCCTACCTTGAAAAAAATATAAATAAACAGAGTTGAACATACTTACCATTTTAGAATTTTCAATTTTTACAAACTTGAAGTGACGATCAACTTCAAGGATTACATAGGGTATATTGCATACTAACAGAAACCCAACTAATTTGTTTTGATAAAGTTTTCTTAAAAAGTCAAAGTCAAGAAGGGGTTAAAAATAGATTCTCGATCTATTTTATCCAAAATTAACGTACAATCCTACAGAAAGTCACGCAAGCAAAATATTTGAATAAAAAGTTGCAATTTTTAGATACAGTTAAAATTAAATATAGAGAGTCCTAATTTACTGAATGGATCTTATTCTTGTATGCTATGAATGAAAATGACAATCTCGTAAGTAATTCTCATATCATCTAACACACATCACTCGCCTTACTGTCATTAACCATGTTCTAATGTCAACAACGCACGTTAGATCGTCGCAAAAAAGTCACCGATCATCGGGCTATATGCCATTTGATCGGTTCTTAATTACAACAAGAATGCACGGAATTGGCCAACTTCCCCATGGCAGTGCTGGATCTCCAGCCAGGAGGCCAAAACCGACTGGTTTCTTTTCGAAGCCCTCACTGTATATATTCCGTTGTCATATCAGTTGAAACTGTATCTGGCATTGTTCCATACATGTGGAACCAGTAGGAGACTCACTGTCATGCTCTGTAGGGGACCAAACGGCTCCCTTTCATCTTATTCAAATGTACATGTTACATCTCGCTTAGCCTAAATAACTGTGATCTATATAATTATTAAATAGATGCCATTCCTATGAATAATTATTATTCAACAGTAGTATGTGTAGATTTTACTAAACTGTTCATTATGCGTTGGATCACTAACCATTTCTTCACTTCTGTGTTCATTCAACACAATTTGCTCTTGCATCAAGATTTAGATAAATTGTAAGGCATTCTTATAAATTTTGATACCACATAATTAAAGATTTACTTGTACATAATAATCTATCTTCTTATTATCATTATATTTCTATATTGGAATTAAATATAGCCTGGTTAATAAAATAATTAATAATCAGCCAATCAATCAAGAGAAAGTTTGGTAGCAATAGACTATTTTGGCAAATTACAAAAATTATGTAATATATAGAAGAAGCCAAATTACTTTGTGTTACTGCTAAATCATTTAAGGATTTTTAAAGTAAAAAGTTTTATATAACTGTGAAAACTTGAAAATTATTTTATTCTTTTAAAAATCTCGATAACTTATGTTCAATAAATGATCAATTAAATAATTTTTTTTAGTCATCAAGAATTTAATCTATACATTACAGGTTATCTGTAAAAAGAATGACCAATGTATCAACATTTTGAAAAAGTCTTTAATTTTATGCTATTAAAAATGGCAATAAGAAAGGATTGAACCATATGCTTGGCAGTAAACCTACAGTTATGTAAACAATATTATTACAGTAAGGATCCATCAATGTTTATAAACTGGATAACTTTTACTGCTTTTACCATCAGATTTGGGTCAAACAACAAGTTAAAGGCCTGTCTCTGCTGTAAGTATTATTGTACCACTCTCCCAATTTCAACAGACAAGCAAAATAAACAAAACTTACACAGCAAGTAACACTCACTAACAGAAGCATCAGACAGTATACATTACATATAAGTACCTAGGTGACAAATACTAAAGATAATAGCAGACAAAAAACAAATAAACTTCACAGCTTAATAAGATAGCAAGCAATCACAACAGACAAACACTTGAGTTGTGTCAACCACGAACACTTTGTAATTGAGGCAATAATTTAATTACGGTATCCTCCTCAATTAATGCTATCCTACAGTACCATAGTAAATGTTTTTCACACTCAGAACAACTCAAACTGTTCTTAAGTCCACCAAGGGATGTTTTACTTTAAGCTGTATTTTTAGCAGTGGTAAATCATAAGAAGTTATTCTTTTTTCCTCAGGCAACGTTCCATGGTAGAATTTAGGTGAGTGGGCTTAGGCATGGCCGGTAAATTTAACAAATGCTCACAAAAAAAAAGAAACTCTGATTTCTTCACCGGAATATTTGGATTTTTGGATAGGCCATGGAATCGTAGGCCAGAATTGTTCAAATGCTTCCGCCACCTCGCAAAACACGATCATCATTTTCGTTCCGTTCATGCACACAGGAACCCCCGGGTATAATCCCAACCCCAAAATCAGGTTAATTTCGTATTCATGGGGGGGGTGGGATTATATCCAGGGAACCACGGTACATACAAGGTTTTATAACATTGATATTAATTTAAAAAAAAAAAAAACAGCCTCCATATAGATAGTATAGTAGTTTATATTGTATACAGTAACATTTTGGAATTAACTTTGAAACTTCAGCCTAAAAAATACAAATTAAATAAGTATCATATTAAATTAAATAACTTAATACGATAATTATTTAATTTTTATTACTAAATACAGTTTTTAATGTCTCCAAGTTATCTACTATCTAACTTGTTATATTCCATATCTAATTATTATTTACATTAATTAAAATCCACTATATCTACTGTACTTAATTCTACATCAGTTCCAGACCTAAATCCTCAAACAAAATACTTCTTATAAGTGTGATTGGTTAATCTCTGAGTAAATTTGAGCAGATAATCCAACATAATTGGTTCAAATCTTCAATAGAAATGGCTTGCATCATGCTTTCCATAGTTTAAATATTTTTCATTCTGAAAAGGGTTCTAAATACATATGGTTGACAGGTTTATACACTGTATTTGGAGTTACGGATAAGTTGATACTTTAAAACAAAATTATTATTATTATTATTATCATTATTGGTTTTATATATATATATAAAATTCATTTATTAATTTACTTATTCATCATTCCTTAATCTTAATCTTTTTCTTGTTTATTTATTTGTCATTTGAAATAAATACATATTTAACTTATTTAAAAAAGGGGCTCACTGTTGAAAGCTCTGCTTATTGTGGTTTTTCCTTTTCCACCAATTTGTAATTTGTTATTTGTAATGAAAAAAAAATGTGAAGTAAACTAATTGATTTATTGTTTGATTGATTATAAAATTTAAAAAAAATAATTGTGAAATACAATCTATATTCATACTACTTTAAAAGCAACCAAGCATGTTGCGTACATCAGAATACAACGACATATAACCATAAATTAAAATTCTATGAAAAAAACTGGTTTCTAATCTTGTCATTTGAAACAAATTGATGAATGCTAAAAACCACAACATTGCAAAGTGCTTACGAAACTGCATGACAAAGTTGAAGAGAGGGAGATAAATTAAAAACTACTACTGTACTATACTACAGTTAGATATCTACTGCAGACTCCAATATAAATGATGTCTAATAAATAATTACTAAGGAACTAATAACAAAATCTTCAACAATACCAAATATTTATCTACCGTATGTGTTTATCTAGAATCATAACATGCTATTTCCAAAGGATTCATAGCATCGACTGTCAAATTCAATATAAAAAAAAAAGCGAAAGTGATTCTGGATCTCGTTCTGATTTATGCAGTCAAAAAAGAAGAATTTGAACAAAAAAAAAAAAACCCCTTAAGTGTATACCTTAAACAAAACCTACTTGTACACATCATCACATTAAAACCAATAAAAACATTGTGTGTCTTAAATTTAACTGTTGTGATCAGGATGGATAGCATTTAACAACAGAGGGCAGCAAACCATTCTAAAGCCATAATTAATAATCAACTTGAGTCACCTTTAAAAAATTCTCATAATTATTTGTCACTTGTTTCTCTCTACATACATCATTAATGCCATTCATTCTTAATCAGTCTATTCTGGTAAATATTAAGGTAAGTTGGTTCTTGGAAAATAAAATTAATTGCTGGTTTCACATCTTCACCCTCATTAAGTTCTGGAGCCTCATGAACAAATTTACTATTTGCTATTTTTAAAAAAAAGTAAAAATAATCATGATCTGAAAGATTGTTGCCAAAGCCTAAGCAGAGGTGGATATAAATCAAAATATACATTACAGACTCATTTTACTTACCGGTACTTTAAAATTAAAAATGTACTATTTACTAGTCTGTTTACCACTAGTAGTATATTAGCATAGTAAATTGCAAAGACCCTCACCAAAAAAATAATTTCAATCATAGACATGAAACTAATAATTAATTTTATTTGGCCTAAGACAATTGGAGGTTGAGTGACATGAGCTAGTATTTTTATGATAAAGAAAAACTTTTTTATTTTTCAATATTTTCTTTAAATTTCCATCTTTCAAACCTGTTTGCATGGGCAAGTAGATATATTAATATTTTGCACTATAAGAATATTAACTATTATTGTGTGGGAAAGCTTATATTAAAGTTGTTTATATGGGAAAAAAATGAAAGAATGATTGATTGTACAGTACAGTAAATGATATGCAATTTACATGATATATTGTTACCATAGGTCTACGTGTGCTTGAATGATTAACTATTAATACTTCCCTTTTCGTAAACATCACTTAATTCACTTTCAAACATTTTTAGACTGTTCTAATCCATGGTGGTATACTGCGATAACTGGAGTAACTTGTTACTACGGCAACATAATAAAAAAATAGTATCAAATTTTTTAAAAACTGCTCCAATTTCTAGAATTTAGGCGACTGGAAGCTTGAAGTGTGCACTGCTACCCGACAAATGAGTTGGGTTGTTCCATCATGCAGACCACACACTAACATTCCTAGACCACTTCTGTGTAATATTAAAATGGATTCTACAAGACAAATGTAATGGTTGTCTTGGTAACCTACCCCAGGAGGATCCAATCATATGGCTAGTTTTCAAGTACCTTAATCAGAAGTGTTCAACTATGACCTTTTGGGTTTTGAGGAGCTGTTGAAATTATCCACATGGTAAAAGTCTGTATTTACTGTAAAGTTTTGGATTATTCCATTACATTTCTAGGTTCATTAACATCATATTTATTAGTAATAAATAACATTAAATTTATAATAATGGATTAGTAAAAAAATTCTCAAATCAACAAGGATTTTAGCGGTATTATTGTTTCTTTATTTGAAGTTTTATAATGTTTTAGTGCAAGCCTATAGTGTCCTTTGTTAAGAAAATATACAATTTTCTATTTCACAATTGTTATAACAGCAAACAAACCTTATTTTCTTTAGCGTCAATGTTCTAACAATAAAGAAAAAAGTTTCATTCTGCAATTAATTTAATTTGCTCTTCCTTCCTTTATTTTTTTTTAGATACGAAAATAAAATCACATGCACTTTCAATTTTTCACACACATACTATCACATACCATACAAACAATTCACAGAAGAGGTATAGTACAGTAGCCCTAAATAAATTACTACATAGGTATGGTTTGATAGAAATATTAGGATACAGTTTACCCCTGTCAACCAAGTGGAGTGAGGCCATTGTCAGTGCTTTCAACACCCTATATACTAGACACACAAGGGCATGACAGATGTTTCTATTCTTATATTACCACCTGAATCTAGCTCAAGTCACTCAGCATCCAATGGCAAGCAACTAGTGAACTGTGGTACACACAATCCCACCAATTGGATTCCCAAATTCAGAATAATTGAAGGGGGTAGTTTGGGCAAGCAAAGGTTTAGAATTCTGTTCTCTGCTAATTCAATTTTCATAAGCCAGGATTCTAAAGTTCCATGAAATTTTCGTAATTCTGGTCAAAATTAGTCCCAAACACAAATGTGACAGGAATAGACAAAAATGCTACCAAAATTATGATTTAAAGTGCCTCTGCCACCTATTCTGACAATTTTTATAAACTACAGCATGTTTATATTTATAAATATATTATAAACACAAGTGTTGGTCATAAATTACGAAAAAAATTGATTTTGTACGAAAAAAATGAGTTTGAAGTGTCAATTTTGAAAGACCTTAGAAACAAAGAGGTCACTCAATGACGTCATTGGTGACAGACTTTGCCAAACTTCATCCAAGCGCGAAATCAAAACAAACACTGCGACGGTGGCCTAGCGGAGGAAGAAAAGCCCGAACTTCTACCCTAGGCTGTTAGTATATTACATAGTTTCCCGAGTTTTACACAATATTCCAGTAAATTGTGTTGTAGGGGGTTATATAGGTGCACACGAAGTAAATATTTTACGTTACCTAAAGATAGTAAAAAGACGTTG